>NW_027144353.1:0-38499 GCF_026170545.1 Melanerpes formicivorus | reverse complement strand
CGGTATCTAAAATTACGTGGCAGCATGCAAGTTAGGACTTCAAACTCCCATTATAGCAAGTGGAGATCTAGTCAGTACAGACAGGGGAGCCTGGAGAGCTATTCAGTGCAATCTGATGTCAGCTGAATCGCACTGACTAAAGCTTCACCACTTATAATGGGAGCGTAGATCCAAGGCCACATATAGAAACACGCATTTAAACACCTAAAATTAGATGTCTTCAGTATGCAGCTCAAGCACTGAAATTGTAACCAAGTGTCTCCAGAACCTTCCTACAGGCAAGACTGGGTTTGCAGTGTGAAGCTGGCTGCATTGTGGAAAGAGGGAATGAAGGAGGAGGTTAGAGAAGACGTAAGGGAAGGTTAACTGATGAGGAATATGAGCCAGCAGTGTGCCCAGGTGGCCAAGAGGGGCCAATGGCATCCTGGCCTGCATTAGGAATAGTGTGGCAGCAGGAGCAGGGAAGTCATTGTGCCCCTGGACACTGCTTTGGTTAGGCCACACCTTGAGTCCTGTGTCCAGTTCTGGGCTCCTCAGTTTAGGAAGGACATCGAAACACTTGAAGGTGTCCAGAGAAGGGCAACAAGGCTGGGGAGAGGCCTTGAGCACAGCCCTGTGAGGAGAGGCTGAGGGAGCTGGGGTTGCTTAGCCTGGAGAAGAGGAGGCTCAGGGGTGACCTCATTGCCCTCTACAACTACCTGAAAGGTGGTTGTAGCCAGGTGGGGGGTTGGTCTCTTCTCCCAGGCAACCAGCACCAGAACAAGAGGACACAGTCTCAAGCTGCGCCAGGGGAGGTTTAGACTCGAGGTGAGGAGAAAGTTCTTCACCGAGAGAGTCGTTCGGCATTGGAATGTGCTGCCCAGGGAGGTGGTGGAGTCCCCATCCCTGGAGGTGTTCAAGAGGAGATTGGATGTGGCACTTGGTGCCATGGTCTTGTCATGGGGTCTGTGTTGATAGGGTGGACTCGATGATCCTCAAGGTCCTTTCCAACCTAAGTTATACTGTGATACTGTGATACTGTGGATGTACAGCAAAACGAGGCAGGAAAAGAACCTGACTGAACACCTGATAATGAATATAGTAAGTCATGAATTAATTCACATCCCAATTGTGGCAAATAAGGAAAGACAGAATAAAAGCCAAAAAAGTTACCAAAGAAGAGAAAATAACACATGCAAAAAAGGTTAGGGAGAGGTTTTGTCCATATATTGGCATACATGTCCATAATAGATTAGATATTAGATATATTTAACACATTTTAAGCAATAATCAATGACAGAAAAACTAACTCTTAGCTAAAACACAATAAAACTGACACTGTGAAAGAAATATGAAATCAATGCATTTCCCTTTCAGAATGGAATAGAATTAACCAGGTTGGAAAAGACCTTGGAGATCATTGAGTCCAACCTATCACCCAACACCATCTCATCAACTCAACCATGGCACCAAGGGCCTCAGCCAGGCTCTTCCTAAACACCTCCAGGGACAGTGACTCCACCACCTTCCCAGGCAGCAAATTCCAGTGGCCAATCTCTCTTTCTGGGAAGAACTTCTTCCTAACATCCAGCCTGAACCTCCCCTGGTGCAGCCTGAGACTGTGTCCTCTCGTTCTGCTGCCGATCTGCTTTTGGTTGGCTGGTTGGGTTTGTTTTGATTTAATTTGCTGATGCAGAAAGCGATTAAACAGGCCTAGTTTGCTTTTTTAATAAAGCTTTTGTACAGTTTAGGTTGTTCTGAGTTTATATACACACACACATGTAGTTTATTCTGAGAATAGTGTATTTTAGCAGTCTGGTGTTTATACTCCTAGCAAAGTGGCCACAACAGCAATGAGCCCTACCCTGGCCAAAAAGCAGGCGTAATAACGTAAGGTTTTCCATCAACAGCTTCTTCTGTCAGCCCTGGCTGCCTCTTTAAGGGCTGGAGGAGACTGAGCCTACCAAGACCTGGTCAGTTATCAGACTTAGCAGAGGAGAAGGTCAGGCAGTTCCCAGAGAAGGCCGAGGGAGCTTTGCTACGAGGCTAATTCTCATGGCCAGTCTCGGAGCGGAAAGAGTTGGATGCAAACAACAGACTCCTGGATGGCTGTGTTTTATTCTGCTCAGGGGAATGACCTGGGTTTGCACTGCCTCACAAGTTGTGTTGAGTCAGTAAAACAAACTTGAGAGATGGGCCTGAAAAGAGCGAAGACTACCACTGCCCTATTGCAAAAGGTCCTGCTGTAGTCTCAGAACTGATGTGAGGCTTTCCTCTTGCTTTACTTCAAAACACTTTGCAGAAGTAAGTTATTCCTTATTTTAAAGGGAGAGGAAAAAAAGAAAGAGAGAAAGGAAGAAATAGGAAGCAAAAGGAAGAAATAGGAAGCAAAAGGAAGGAAGGAAGCATAGAAAGAAAAAAGGAAGAAAGGAAGGGAGGAAGGGAGGGAGGGAGGGAGGGAGGGAGGGAGGGAGGGAGGGAGGGAGGGAGGGAGGGAGGGAGGGAGGGAGGAAGGAGGGAAGGAGGGAAGGAAGAAGGGAAGGAAGGAAGGAGGGAGGGAAGGAGGGAGGGAGGGAAGGAGGGAGGGAGGGGAAGGAGGGAGGGAGGGGAAGGAGGGAAGGGAGGAAGGGAGGAAGGGAGGAAGGGAGGAAGGGAGGAAGGGAGGAAGGGAGGAAGGGAGGAAGGGAGGAAGGGAGGAAGGGAGGAAGGGAGGAAGGGAGGAAGGGAGGAAGGGAGGAAGGGAGGAAGGGAGGAAGGGAGGAAGGGAGAAAGGGAGAAAGGGAGAAAGGGAGAAAGGGAGAAAGGGAGAAAGGGAGAAAGGGAGAAAGAGAGAAAGAGAGAGAAAGAGAGAAAGAAAGAGAGAAAGAGAGAAAGAAAGAAAGAAAGAAAGAGAGAGAAAGAAAGAGAGAAAGAAAGAAAGAAAGAAAGAAAGAAAGAAAGAAAGAAAGAAAGAAAGAAAGAAAGAAAGAAAAGAAAGAAAGAAAGAAAGAAAGAAAGAAAGAAAGAAAGAAAGAAAAGAAAGAAAGAAAGAAAGAAAAGAAAGAAAGAAGAAAGAAAGAAAGAAAGAGAAGAAAGAAAAGAAGAAAGAAAAGAGAAAGGAAAGAAAAGAAAGAAAGAAGGTTAGGATTTCTTCACTTTTATCTCCGAGACAAACCTGACTCCTGCTGCTTCATTTCATCTCACTTCACTGCATGAAGTATTTATGACTCATAGTAGTTTACATATTTTTTTCCCTTTCTTAATTTATTATGCAAATGGCAATTTTCCTTTGCAGAGACATACAGAACATGGCCTCCCTTATAATGGCAGGCAGCATTTGCTAGTCCTTAGCTGTAACTTGGGACTGTTCTCAAATGTGCTGCGGATGAGTCACCCTCATTCACTCACTCTGCAATAGGAAGAATTAATGAATGAGTGATCTGCAGTAATTCACTTGTACAAAGTGAGCCCATTCATACATTTCAAACCTGGGTTTCTGAATCACTGTCATGCAGCTGATTATTGCACTTGCACAGAGCAAAATTCTGGCTTAGGGAAAGTTCCGACAAAATTCTTGAGTGCCTATGAGAAAGAAGCATTTGGGTCTCGCACAGGGATGAGCAGGCAGGTATCTGCCTGGCTAGCTGGCAAGGAAAGCACAGCACCTTTGGGAAGCAAGAGAGTGAAAAATTGATTAATCTGAAACTGTGTTAAGAGAATGGGATGGGATGGGATGGGATGGGATGGAATGGAATGGAATGGAATGGAATGGAATAGAATCCTAGTATCATAGTATCAGTCAGGGTTGGAAGGGACCACAAGGATCATCTAGTTCCAACCCCCCTGCCATAGGCAGGGACACCCCACACTAGATCAGGCTGGCCAGAGCCTCAGCCAGCCTGGGCTTAAACACCTCCAGGGATGGGGCCTCAACCACCTCCCTGCACAACCCATTGCAGGGCTTCACCACTCTCATGGGGAAGAACTTCCTCCTCACCTCCATCCAGAATGGAATGGAATGGAATGGAATGGAATGGAATGGAACGGAAGATAACAGGAATTAACCAGGTTGGAAAAGACCTTTCAGATCATCGAGTCCACCTATCACCCAACACCACCTAATCAACTAACCCATGGCACCAAGCACCCCATCAAGTCTCCTCCTGAACACTTCCAGGGATGGTGACTCCACCACCTCCCCAGGCAGCCCATTCCAATGGGCAATCACTCTCTCTGTATAGAACTTCTTCCTAACATCCAGCCTAAACCTCCCCTGGCACAGCTTGAGACTGTGTCCTCTTGTTCTGGTGCTGCTTGCCTGGGAGAAGAGACCAACCCCCTCTTGGCTACAACCTCCCTTCAGGGAGTTGCAGACAGCAAGAAGAATCATAGAATCAATAAGGTTGGAGAAGGCCTCAAAGGTCATAAAGTCCAACCTGTCACCCATGACCTCATGACTACTAAACCATGGCACTAAGTGCCACATCCAATCCCCTCTTGAACACCTCCAGGGATGGGGACTCCACCACCTCCCTGGCCAGCACATTCCAATGGCTAACAACTCTCTCGGTGAAGAACTTTCTCCTCACCTCCAGCCTAAACCTCCCCTGGCACAGCCTGAGACTGTGTCCTCTTGTTCTGGTGCTGCTTGCCTGGGAGAAGAGACCAACCCCCACCTGGCTACAACCTCCCTTCAGGGAGTTGTAGACAGCATTAAGGTCTCCCCTGAGCCTCCTCCTCTCCAGGCTAAGCATCCCCAGCTCCCTCAGCCTCTCCTCACAGGGCTGTGCTCCAAGTACAGTTTTTCTGTGGGCACTACAAGCTGTGCTTTTGCAAAGCAGTAAATACATTCTGAACACATGCACTGCCACCTCTTTTTACATAGCACATCGCAGAAACAACTGCCATGCATTCTTTACAGAGACTTTTAAGTCAACACAGTCAGACAAGAACATGAAGATGGGTAAACAATCACAGGAAAAAGAGACTGGGGAGAAAAAAACCTACCAAGCAACATCATAATGACTAAATTAACTTTCCCATGGCTGCATCCCCAGTGAACTTCAGCCATCTCTGCTTTCTTCATGCCTTCTGAATATGAGCATCTCTCTTCATTGATAAGATTCCCTCCAAACCATACTCATTAGGAGTTTCTGCATCTTTAACTTGGATTTGAGCTAATAACTGAGGGCATGCAGCAAAGAGAAAAACAGGGAACTGTGTGTGCTTGGATTCTTTAGAGTCAGTGCAGATGTCTCCAAGAGGGTTTAACCCATTCTGTGCACTGGTCATGCATTTTGTAGCCATGTCAAAGGCAAACTATGTTTGAGAAGTTGGGGCAGAGCAAAAAGGACCACTAATACCACTACAGTGTATGCCACTTGGGAATGGAATGGAATGGAATGGAATGGAATGGAATGGAATGGAATGGACCAGGTTGGAACAGACCTTCAAGATCATCAAGTCCAACCTATCATCCAACACCACCCAACCAACTAAACCTACTAAACCAACTAAAGAATACAATGGAATAGAATAGAATAGAACAGAACAGAACAGCATAGCACAGCATAGCATAGAATTAACCAGGTTGGAAAAGACCTTTGAGATCATCGAGTCCAACCTATCACCCAACACCATCTAATCATAGTACCATAGTATCAGTCAGGGTTGGAAGGGAACACAAGGATCAGCTAGTTCCAACCCCCCTGCCATGGGCAGGGACACCCCACACTACATCAGCCTGGCCACAGCCTCAGCCAGCCTGGGCTTAAACACCTCCAGGGACAGGGCCCCAACCACCTCCCTGCACAACCCATTCCAGGGCTTCACCACTCTCATGGGGAAGAACTTCCTCCTCACCTCCAGCCTCAATCTCCCCACCTCCAGCTTCATTCCATTCCCCCTAGTCCTATCACTACCTGAGATCCTGAGCAGTCCCTCCCCAGCCTTCTTGGAGCCCCCTTCAGATCCTGGAAGGCCACAATGAGGTCACCTGGGAGCCTTCTCTTCTCCAGACTAAACAGCCCCAACTCCTTCAGTCTGTCCTCACAGGAGAGGTGCTCCAGCCCTCTGCTCATCCTCCTGGCCCTTCTCTGGACACCTTCCAGCACCTCCAGATCCCTCTTGCAATAGGGGCTCCAGAACTGGAGGCAGTACTCCAGGTTGGGTCTCACTAATCAACTAAACCATGGCACCAAGCACCCCATCCACGCTCTTCCTAAACACCTCCAGGGATGGTTACTCCACCACCTCCGTGGGCAGCACACTCCAATGGCCAGTCTCTCTCTCTATGAAGAACTTCTACCTAAAATCCAGCCTAAACCTTCCCTGGTGCAGCTTGAGACTCTGTCCTCTTGTTCTGGTGCTGGTTGCTGGGAGAAGCAACCAACCCCCACCTGGCTACAACCTCCCTTCAGATAGTTCACTTTATACAGATTTATCCACAGAGAGCAGGGAAGCAAACACTGCTCATTCATTAGTGTCAGTACATACAATGAAAAAGGTTCAGCATCCATTACTAAGTGAGCTTCTTCTTTAAGGCAGACAGACCCAAGAGCCCAAAAGGTAGAAAGATCCATAGGCACAGCACTCCTAAAACACAAAATGCCTCCAGAGTGGCAAGAGTAGACCAGAAAAGCAACATTCATAAGGTCATGTGCAACTCAGATTCTGTTATGAGATTAGTGAATGTATCAGTGTGAAAAGTCCCCTGTGCCTTCTGGTTTACTGCCAGCTACAAGCTGTATTTCCATCTCCTGGAAAGGGGGAGGACAAGGAGAATGTGTGTGGAATGGAACGGAACGGAACGGAACAGAGCAGAGCAGAGCAGAATAGAATAGAATAGAATAGACCAGAGCAGACCAGAAAAGACGTTCAAGACCATCGCATCCAACCCATCAACCAATCCAACACCACCTAAACAACTAACCCATGGCACCAAGCACCCCATCAAGTCTCCTCCTGAACACCTCCAGTGATGGTGACTCCACCACCTCCCCAGGCAGCCCATTCCAATGGGCAATCACTCTCTCTGTGTAGAACTTCCTCCTGACCTCCAGCCTAAACCACCCCTGGCGCAGCCTGAGACTGTGTCCTCTTGTTCTGGTGCTGGTTGCCTGGGAGAAGAGACCAACCCCCACCTGTCTACAACCTCCCTTCAGGTAGCTGTAGAGAGCAACAAGGTCTCCTCTTTGCCTCCTTTTCTCCAGGCTAAGCAGCCCCAGCTCCCTCAGCCTCTCCTCACAGGGCTGGGCTCCAAGCCCCTCACCAGCTTTGTTGCCCTTCTCTGGACTCGTTCCAGCAAGTCAACCTCCTTCCTAAACTGAGGGGTCCAGAACTGGACACAGGACTCGAGGTGTGGCCTAACCAGTGCAGTGTCCAGGGGCAGAATGACCTCCCTGCTCCTGCTGGCCACACTCTTCCTGATGCAGGCCAGGATGCCATTGGCCCTCTTGGCTGCCTGGGCACACTGCAGGCTCATGTTCAGCCTACCATCGACCAGCACCCCCAGGTCCCTCTCTGCCTGGCTGCTCTCAGCCACTCTGACCCCAGCCTGTAGCACTGCATGGGGTTGTTGTGGCCAATGTGCAGAACCTGACACTTGGATGTGTTCAATCTCCTGCCCTTGGACTCTGCCCATCTGTCCAGCCTGTCCAGGTCCCTCTGCAGAGCCTCTCTACCCTCCAGCAGATCAACTCCTGCCCCCAGCTTGGTGTCATCAGGTCTGTAATCAGCTGTGTAATCAGACCTGTGCAGCTCAGTCCAAAGCTTGCTGCCACAGCACTTTGCTGTTTGCTTTGCAAACTGAAAAGGTTCCTCCCCCTTTCACCACCCAAGAAATTGCTTTTAGCCTGAATTTCATTCAGTCTAAGAGAAAGGACTTTGTTTATGGCAGTGAAAGCTAAAGCAAATAACCCTGAGCAGCTGATCTTTTGGGTATTTAAATGGCTCTTGTATTTACAATAACTCCTGTCAGCCTTTTACTTTCAACACCACAAACTGCCTCTTACATGCAGGCTCAGGAAACATTAAATGGAATTTGTCAGCCTTACCTGTAATGCACTGAAACTGTCCATCCTCTCTTCTTATTGTAAATGCTTCCCCTGGGTTAACTTGCACAAGAATAACCTTAAAAATAAGAGAGTATTACAACAATTACACAGGGACACGTTGCAGAAGCCTGGCTCAGGCAAAAGAAACAACACAGAGTTGAACTGGGAAAAAAAAACAACCCAAATTTTTCTTCTGCTTAGTAACTCCTTTTTATTGTTAGTTGTTTTATTACTTCACACTGCCTGCTGCCTTCATCCCACAGAGAAAAATGATAAGGGCAAGCACAAGTGCAGATGGCCTGGATCAAGAACAGTGTGGCCAGCAGGAGCAGGGAGGTCATTCTGCTCCTGTACACTGCACTGGTTAGGCCATACCTTGAGTACTGTGTCCAGTTCTGGGCCCCTCAGTTTAGGAAGGAGGTTGACTTGCTGAAAGGTGTCCAGAGAAGGGCAATGAAGCTGGGGAGAGGTCTGGAGCACAGCCCTGTGAGGAGAGGCTGAGGGAGCTGGGGTTGCTTAGCCTGGAGAAGAGGAAGCTCAGGGAGACCTTACTGCTCTCTACAACTACCTGAAGGGAGGTTGTAGCCAGGTGGGGGTTGGTGTCCTCTCCCAAGCAACCAGCACCAGAACAAGAGGACACAGTCTCAAGCTGCACCAGGGGAGGTTCAGGCTGGAGGTTAGGAAGAAGTTCTACACAGAGAGAGTGATTGCCCATTGGAATGGGCTGCCTGGGGAGGTGGTGGAGTCACCATCCCTGGAGGTGTTTAGGAGGAGACTTGATGGGGTGCTTGGTTGCATGGTTTAGTTGATTAGGTGGTGTTGGGTTGGACATGATGATCTCGAAGGTCTCTTCCAATCTGGTCCATTCCATTCCATTCCACTCCATTCCATTCGATTCCACTCCATTCCACTCCACTCTATTCCAATTCATTCCATTCCACTCCATTCCATTCCACTCCATTCCATTCCATTCCACTCCATTCCACTCCACTCCATTCCATTCACTCCACTCCATTCCAATCTTAAGCAAACCCTTCTCAAGGGCCAAGCAGCCAAAAGCAGCAGAGTAAAACAGTACCTGGGCAAATTGTATTTTCTCAACTGCCTAGCCTAATTAAAAAGCTATTTGCACAGCCTAAATTCTCTCAACAAATCACATTAACTTCAGCATTAATCAGGCCATTAGGTAAAGTTTCAGAAGGAAGGCTGGAATCCCCAGTGTTTGAATTTCCATCACAGCCACGCAGCAAACAGTTTTCAAGCAAAGGGAAACACTGCGTCATTTCCTTCTTTACACAACCCAGGCACGTCCTGGACATTCATTGAGAGCAAAACATTAGTATAGCATAGCATAGCATAGCATAGCATAGCATAGCATAGCATAGTATCAGTCAGGGTTGGAAGGGACCACAAGGATCAGCTAGTTCCAACCCCCCTGCCATGGGCAAGGACACCCCACACTACATCAGCCTGGCCACAGCCTCAGCCAGCCTGGGCTTAAACACCTCCAGGGATGGGGCCTCAACCACCTCCCTGGACAACCCAGTCCAGGGCTTCACCACTCTCATGGGGAAGAACTTCCTCCTCACATCTAGCCTGAATCTCCCCACCTCCAGCGTCATTCCTTTCCTCCTAGTCCTATCACTACCTGAGATCCTGAGCAGTCCCTCCCCAGCCTTCCTGGAGCCCCCTTCAGATCCTGGAAGGCCACAATGAGGTCACCTGGGAGCCTTCTCTTCTCCAGACTGAACAGCCCCAACTCCTTCAGTCTGTCCTCACAGGAGAGGTGCTCCAGCCCTCTGCTCATCCTCTTGCCCCTTCTCTGTACATGTTCCAGCACCTCCATATCCCTCTTGGAATAGGGGCTCCAGAACTGGACACAGAAGTCAATACAAAATAAGTGCAGCAGATGCACAGCAGCATGAAGCAACCTGCAGAGCTTTATTGGTGGAAAGCTGCTTCTCCTAATGTTGGAAACCCACAAAATGCAGAATGGATAGCGGAGGACACTTCTCGGCCAGAATAAACAGAGGAAGTCTGACATGGACCAAAGCAGAAGTCAGTTACCATCCGAGCCCTCTACATTCTCATTTCTGGCAGACAAAAAGTTTGTAACTTTGAAGAACCCAGCTAAAATTAGGAACAAAGCACATAAAAACCCCAGCCCAAACAAACAAAACCACCCCAGAAGAGCAGGTGCATTTCATAACTTCCTTTCTGGACACAGCGCTGTTCAGTCTCTGCAGTGTGCCCAGGTGGCCAAGAAGGCCAACGGCACCCTGGCCTGGATGAGGAACAGTGTGGCCAGCAGGAGCAGGAAGGTCATTCTGCCCCTGGACTCAGCACTGGTTAGGCCACACCTGGAGTCCTGTGTCCAGTTCTGGGCCCCTCAATTTAAGGAGAATATCAAAACACTTGAACATGTCCAGAGACGAGCAACAAAGCTGGGGAGGGGTCTGGAGCACAGCCCTGTGAGGAGAGGCTGAGGGAGCTGGGGTTGCTTAGCCTGAAGAAGAGGAGGCTCAGGGGAGACCTTCTTGCTCTCTACAACTCCCTGAAGAGAGGTTGTAACCAAGTGGAGGTTGGTCTCTTCTCCCAGGCACCCAGCACCAGAACAAGAGGACACAGTCTCAAGCTGTGCCAGGGGAGGTTTAGGCTGGAGGTGAGGAGAAAGTTCTTCCCAGCAAGAGAGATTGGCCATTGGGATGTGCTGCCCAGGGAGGTGGTGGAGTCACCATCCCTGGAGGTGTTCAAAAAGGCACTGGATGCGGCACCTCAGGTAGTTAATCATGAGGTGCTGGGTGACAGGTTGGACTTGATGATCTCTGAGGTTTTTTCCAACCTTATGGAATGGAATGGACCAGGTTAGAAGAGACCTTTGAGATCATGAAGTCCAACCTACCATCCAACACAATCTAATGAACTAAACCATGGCACCAAGTGCCCCATACAGGCTCTTTCTAAACACCTCCAGGGATGGTGACTCCAACACCTCCCTGGGCAGCACATTCCAGTGGGCAATTGCTCTCTCTGGGAAGAGCTTCTTCCCAACCTCCAGCCTAAACCTCCCCTGGCGCAGCCTGAGACTGTGTCCTCTTGTTCTGGTGCTGGTAACCTGGGAAAAGAGACCAACCTGGCTACAACCTCCCTTCAGGTAGTTGTAGACAGCAGTAAGGTCTCCCCTGAGTCTCCTCCTCTCCAGGCTAAGCAACCCCAGCTCCCTCAGCCTCTCCTCACAGGGCTGTGTTCCAAACCCCTCCCCAGCTTTGTTGCCCTTCTCTGGACACCTTCCAGCAACTCAACATCTTTCCTAAACTGAGAGGCCCAGAACTGGACACAGGACTCAAGGTGTGGCCTAACCAGTGCAGTGTCCAGGGGCAGAATGACCTCCCTGCTCCTGCTGGCCACACTTTTCCTCATCCAGGCCAGGATGCCATTTGCTTTCTTGGCCACTTGGGCACACTGCTGGCTCATGTTCAGCCTACTCTCAACCAGCCCCCCCAGGTCCCTCTCTGCCTGGCTGCTCTCAGCCACTCTGCCCCCAGCCTGTAGCACTGCATGGGGTTGTTGTGGCCAGTGTGTAGAACCCAGCCCTTAGATGTGTTAAATCTTCAGCTTCACCAGTGTGAGAATCTTTGATGTTCACCTCATAGGTAGTTTGAGAGAGTAAAGACTCAACACACCAGCCATGGTATAGCACAGTGAGAAGGGACAGTGCTCAGCAGTGGCTGTGCCATGAGGTAACAGGTGTACTGCTGGAGTCCAGCACCACTCTGGTACTCAGGATGTCATCAGATTTTCACATCTGAGAGGACTGTGGTGACAGGTTGGTCTTGATGGTGTTTGAGGTCTCTTCCAACCTTGGTGATTCTGTGTGATACCTGACTTCCACTTAAAAGGGTGGGGAGGCTTGCTGACTTAGTTTAATGAGATACTCAGTTCCCAGGAAAAGGCAATGAAGACTTTTCTGTCAACACACTGTGAGTCTAACTTGATGCCTGTGTATTTATTTCCCTGGCTCCCACTTCCAGCTTTGTTTCCCTGTTGTGCATTTGCATTTGTATTTCAAAACTGCTCCAAGATAAGCTGGGTGTGTTGCCAAGTGTGTCAAAAAGAGTTGATTTCATTTCAGAAGAGCTGCTGGCTTCAGCAGCTTTGGGTTACCTCTGTCAACATGACCAGCACTGGTTGCTCCATTAGCCTTACCACTGCTGAACCCCAAGCAATAATCACTGCTTTGAAATAGCCATTTCTGACAGGTACTGATCACTCTCAGTAGATGCAATTTGTGTCCAGTTCTGGGCCCCTCAATTTAAGAAGGACATTGAGGCTCCTGAATGTGTCCAGAGAAGGGCAACAAAGTTGGTGAGGGGTTTGGAGCGCAGCCCTGTGAGGAGAGGCTGAGGGAGCTGGGGTTGCTTAGCCTGGAGAAGAGGAGGCTCAGGGGAGACCTTCTTGCTGTCTACAACTACCTGAAGAGAGGTTGTAGCCAGGTGGGGGTTGGTCTCTTCTCCTAGGCAACCAGAACAAGAGGACACAGTCTCAAGCTGTGCCAGGGAAAGTTCAGGCTGGAGGTGAGGAGAAAGTTCTTCCCAGAAAGAGTAATTTGCCACTGGAATGTGCTGCCCAGGGAGGACAGGAAGTGTTTAAGAAGAGACTGGATGAGGCACCTGGTGCCATGGTTTAGTTGATCAGATGGTGTTGGGTGATAAGTTGGACTCCATGATCTCAAAGGTTTAGTTAGTCCTGAGGTGTTGGGTGATAGGTTGGACTTGATGATCTTTGAGGTCTTTTCCAACCCGGTCTATCCTATTCTATCCTGTTCTGTCCTATCCTATCTTGTCCTATCCTGTCCTATTCTATTCTGTCCTGTCCTATCCTATCTTGTCCTATCCTATCCTATCCTATCCTGTCCTTCAAGATGCTGCTTCCTGAATCCTGACATGGCTCCTTTGGAATACCAAGGCCCTTGTCTCTCCACACTGAATATTCCAGACCTCAGCTTCCTTCCTCTTCCAGGCCAAATGGTTATGCCAGCTCAAACTGAGTGAAAAGCTTTGTTAAAAACCAGAAGCTTCAGCCTTTTCTCCCATGCATCCATCTTTTTTGTGACAAATCCTGGTGCTTTACCCACAGCACCTGAACGATTTGCTCTCCAAAGCCCAACATGCATTACTCTGTTCAGCTTTCTGTTGCCTGCTCCTCCAAGATAACTAGAAACAAAGTCATCAGTGCTGCGGCAGTCCCAGTGGGAGGCACCTTTAGCATACAGTCCCTTTCCAAATGTTAGTTCTCTGAACCAGCAAAGCACTAATTAAGGACCTCACAAGCTCAACAAAACCACACAAACTTCAGACACTGAGGCCTCAATAAAAGCTCTAAAATCCTACAAACACTAAAGTATAAACAGCTATAACAGAACCTAGTGAAATGTAGACTTTCTCAATGCTAACACAACTTGAGGTTGTGTTTCTCTCAAGTTCAAAACGTGTTCAATTATTGCTATTAAGAATTTGGAGTGTTAGGACAACTACCTTTGCATCATTTCCATTGGGACTACAAATGGTTTCCTTTAAACAGCTATTGACTGATGATCCACATGGCTTCAGTAGAGCTCCTGAAGAAAAACAGTACAAAATCTCCTTCCAGATTAGCACACAAGTGACAATACTCATGCTAAAACCTTGCACAAATAAAAAGGCCAACCCAACAGCTAAAGGTTTGAGGTACCTGAAACATCCACTCAGGCTGGGCTCAGAGTGGCTGGAGAGCAGCCAGGCAGAGAGGGACCGGGGGGGGGGGCTGGTTGATGGTAGGCTGAACATGAGCCTGCAGTGTGCCCAAGCAGCCAAGAGGGCCAATGGCATCCTGGCCTGCATCAAGAAGAGTGTGGCCAGCAGGAGCAGGGAGGTCATTCTGCCCCTGGACACTGCACTGGTTAGGCCACACCTTGAGTCCTGTGTCCAGTTCTGGGCCCCTCAGTTTAGGAAGGAGGTTGACTTGCTGGAAGGAGTCCAGAGAAGGGCAACAAAGCTGGGGAGGGGTCTGGAGCACAGCCCTGTGAGGAGAGGCTGAGGGAGCTGGGGTTGCTCAGCCTGGAGAAGAGGAGGCTCAGGGGAGACCTTCTTGCTCTCTACAACTACCTGAAGGGAGGTTGTAGACAGGCAGAGGTTGGTCTCTTCTCCCAGGCTACCAGCACCAGAACAAGAGGACACAGTCTCAAGCTGCACCAGGGGAGGTTTAGGCTGGATGTTAGGAAGAAGTTCTTCCCAGAAAGAGAGATTGGCCATTGGAATGTGTTGCCCAGGGAGGTGATGGAGTCACCATCACTGGAGGTGTTCAGGAGGAGACTTGATGGGGTGCTTGGTGCAATGGTTTAGTTGATTAGGTGGTGTTGGATGATAGGTTGGACTCAATGATCTTGAAGGTCTCTTCCAACCTGGTCTGGTCTGGTCTATTCTATTCTACCCTACCCTATCCTACCCTACCCTATCCTATCCTATCCTATCGTATCCCATCCTATCCCATCCCATCCCATCCTATCTTCTCCCAGACTATACCAGAAACTAATCCTGAGACCAGGCAGTTTGCACACAGATGCCTTCTCAAAGAAAAGATAAGTTTACTGGAAGTGACTTCTTCCATGACACTTAGCCTCAGTCTCCAGGAACATTCTTGAGCACACTTAAATTACTAATACATAAACAATTCCCAACAGTAGCCTGAAAAACCATTACACTGCTCTGCCTTTTTGAAGGACTAGTTAAGGAAACCTCTTAATTAGCTTGGCAAAAAACTATCTGCTCTTTACCTTAAATCACAATTTGAGCTGGGCCTATAGAATAAATACACTCCTTGAACATAATGGTTTTATAATAGAAAGTATTTGATGTTATTTCTGTCCCCAAAGAATTCCTAATGAATATATAATTTTACTGTAGCTCAGCAGGTATAATTGCCTCTCACAGATAGGCAACATGACCTTGCACATACTAATTGCAGCAGCTGGAATGGTAATTGAACCACAATTCAAACCGCTGCCCAGGGAGGTGGTGGAGTCACCATCCCTGGAGGTGCTCAAGAGGGGAGTGGATGTGGCACTTGGTGCCATGGTTTAGTAGTCCTGAGGTGTTGGGTGATAGGTTGGGCTTGATGATCTCTAAGGTCTCTTCCAACCTTACCGATTCTATGATTGGCCACAGCAACCCCATACAGTGCCATAGGCTGGGGTCAGCGTGGCTGGAGAGCAGCCAGGCAGAGAGGGACCTGGGGGTGCTGGATGACATTAGGCTGAACATGAGCCTGCAGTGTGCCCAGGGGGACAAGAAGGCCAAGGGCATCCTGATCTGTATCAGGCATAGTGTGGCCAGCAGGAGCAGGGAAGTCATTGTGCCCCTGTGCTCAGCACTGGTTAGGCCACACCTCGAGTCCTGTGTCCAGTTCTGGGCCCCTCAGTTTAGGAAAGATGTTGAGTTGCTGGAAGGTGTCCAGAGAAGGGCAACAAAGCTGGGGAGGGGTCTGGAGCACAGCCCTGTGAGGAGAGGCTGAGGGAGCTGGGGTTGCTTAGCCTGGAGAAGAGGAGACTCAGGGGTGACCTTATTGCTCTCTACAACTACCTGAAGGGAGGTTGTAGACAGGCAGAGGTTGGTCTCTTCTCCCAGGCAAGCAGCACCAGAACAAGAGGACACAGTCTCAAGCTGTGCCAGGCGAGGTTTAGCATGGATGTTAGGATGAAATTCTTCCCAGAAAGAGAGATTGGCCATTGGAATGTGCTGCCCAGGGAGGTGGTGGAGTCACCATCCCTGGAGGTGTTTAGGAAGAGACTTGATGGGGTGCTTGTTGCCATGGTTTAGTTGATTAGATGGTGTTGGGTGATAGGTTGGACTCGCTGATCTCAAAGGTCTTTTCCAACCTGGTCCATTCCATTCCATTCCACTCCATTCCATTCCACTCCAGCTCCCCCACAGTTACAAAGCAATTGCCCTACACCTAAACCTAAAGCAGCAAACCAACCCGAGTGATTTAACAATCTGGGCTGCACACCACAAGGTCTCTGCTGTTTTTCCTACATCTTTGATTCATCAGTACTCTTCAAAATGAAGTTTCCCAACCTGGTTAATACTGTTCTGTACTACTTCTAATTTATTGTGCAGGTTGCAGGAGTTTAAATTAGATTAAAGAATCCAAACACCAAGTTATTGTGTCTAAAGGTATATGAGAAGATCCTTCACAAGAGCCCAAAGAGAACACATCCATAATTAAGATGGTTGCTAACATTCTCTTCCACCCTGCTCTATGAAGTTATGAAGATTAAATTTGAATAAGGTTTATGGAAGAGTGCTTAGCTTATCCTCAGCACATAAGGGTAGCCTTAAGTATCATACATTGTACAGACACAGTTCAAACAAAACCACAGCAGTGACTGAAATGCAATTTCTAGCTCTTCTAAGCCAGCACAGCTATCAGGAGACTCAATCCAGACACAGCTGAGTTTTGTTTGCAAGTTTAGCATTCACATCCACATGTTAAAAATTCTTTGTAGAAGGTAACAAGTTTTGTTGCCCAAATGAATGCTTTTATACCTAAAAGCTTCTCTGCGGGTAGAATTTGTTACCTACTGAACATACAATATAATTTGGGATGGGATGGGATGGGATGGGATGGGATGGAATGGAATGGAATGGAATGGAATGGAATAGGAATAGAATAGGAATAGAATAGAATAGGAATGGAATGGAATTAACCAGGTGGGAAGAGACCTTTGAGATCATCAAGTCCAACCTATCACCCAACACCATCTAAACAACTAAACCATGGCACCAAGCACCCCATCAAGTCTCCTCCTGAACACCTCCAGTGATGGTGACTCCACCACCTTCCTGGGCAGCACATTCCAATGTCAAATAACACTTTCTATGAAGAACTTCTTCCTAACATCCAGCCTAAATCTCCCCTGGCACAGCTTGGGACTGTGTCCTCTTGTTCTGGTGCTGCTTGCCAGGGAGAAGAGACCAACCTCTGCCTGGCTACAACCTCTCCCTTCAGGGAGTTGGAGACAGCAAGAAGGTCTCCCCTGAGCCTCCTCTTCTCCAGGCTAAGCAACCCCAGCTCCCTCAGCCTCTCCTCACAGGGCTGTGCTCCAGACCCCTCCCCAGCTTTGTTGCCCTTCTCTGGACACCTTCCAGCACCTCAACATCTTTCCTAACCTGAGGGGCCCAGAACTGGACACAGGACTCAAGGTGTGGCCTAACCAGTGCAATGTACAGGGGCAGAATGACCTCCCTGCTCCTGCTGGCCACACTCTTCCTGATGCAGGCCAGGATGCCATAGGCCTTCTAATGCTTGTGGCTTCCCTTCTAACCTGCAAAGTCTTAGCTGAAAGACTGAAACTATAATTTCAGAGTTACTGGGATGTGAGCTAAATATATTTGTGTGCACACTGAAGAAGTATCTCCAGGCATCAAGCACTCCCTCTTTCCAAAGTATCTTCATCTCAAACTCATCCTTCAGTGCCAAGCTCTATCAGTCTTCTTAAGGGGAACTAAAAGGAATTAAAAAAGAGATTGTTGAGTTTTTTCCATCCTGACTGAAGCTAAAGAAACTGAAACACCTTAACTACTTTGTGTCATGTGCAAAGTTGTGGGAGAAGCCCATGTGAGAACTGGCACTCTGGTCTCTGCCACAAAGGCAAGAATAGTATCAGAGTATCAGTCAGGGATGGAAGGGACCACAAGGATCAGCTAGTTCCAACCCCCCTGCCATGGGCAGGGACACCCCACACTACATCAGCCTGGCCACAGCCTCAGCCAGCCTGGCCTTAAACACCTCCAGGGATGGGGCCTCAACCACCTCCCTGCACAACCCATTCCAGGGCTTCACCACTCTCATGGGGAAGAACTTCCTCCTCCCCTCCAGCCTCTATCTCCCCACCTCCAGCTTCATTCCATTCCCCCTAGTCCTAGCACTCCCTGAGATCCTGAGCAGTCCCTCCCCAGCCTTCCTGTAGCCCCCTGCAGATCTTGGAAGGCCACAATGAGGTCACCTGGGAGCCTTCTCTTCTGCAGACTGAACAGCCCCAACTCCTTCACTCTGTCCTCATAGAAGAGCTCAAGTGTTCCAAAAGGCTGGACCTCTGACACCACAACGTAAGGAGAATCAAACCACAATCCATTTCTGTGTTATACAGAAGCAATATCATTTTCTGGGATGATTTCCTGGGAAAGTGACAGCAGCTTCAGGGCTGAGACTATGGGGTTTGTAATGTTTGTTTCTTTTCTTATCCATCTGAAAGCATTTCTGTATAGCAGCATATGAATAAACCTTTATTTAGAATAAACCAAACCAGGTTGGAAGAGACCTTCAAGATCATCGTGTCCAACCCATCAACCAATCCAAACCACTCAAACAGCTAACCCATGGCACCAAGCACCCCATCAAGTCTCCTCCTGAACACCTCCAGTGATGGTGACTCCACCACCTCCCTGGGCAGCCCATTCCAATGGGCAATCACTCTCTGTGTAGAACTTCTTCCTAATATCCAACCTGAACCTCCCCTGGTGCAGCCTGAGACTGTGTCCTCTTGTTCTGGTACTGGCTGCCTGGGAGAAGAGACCAACCTCTGCCTGTCTACAACCTCCCTTCAGGTAGTTGGAGAGAGCAAGAAGGTCTCCCCTGAGCCTCCTCTTCTCCAGGCTGAGCAACCCCAGCTCCCTCAGCCTCTCCTCACAGGGCTGTGTTCCAAGCCCCTCATCAACTTTGTTGCCCTTCTCTGGACACCTTCCAGCAAGTCAACCTCCTTCCTAAACTGAGGGGCCCAGAACTGGACACAGGACTCAAGGTGTGGCCTAACCAGTGCAGTGTCCAGGGGCAGAATGACCTCCCTGCTCCTGCTGGCCACACTCTTCCTGATGCAGGCCAGGATGCCATTGGCCCTCTTGGCTGCCTGGGCACACTGCAGGCTCATGTTCAGCCTACCATCGACCAGCACCCCCAGGTCCCTCTCTGCCTGGCTGCTCTCAGCCACTCTGACCCCAGCCTGTAGCACTGCATGGGGTTGCTGTGGCCAATGTGCAGCACCTGGCACTTGGATGTGTTCAATCTCCTGCCCTTGGACTCTGCCCATCTGTCCAGCCTGTCCAGGTCCCTCTGCAGAGCCTCTCTACCCTCCAGCAGATCAACTCCTGCCCCCAGCTTGGTGTCATCAGCAAATTTACTGCTGATGGACTCAGTGCCCTCATCCAGATCATCATATGGTTACAGGTAACAAATGATCAACAGCAAACATCACAAAGAATGGAAAGGCTTCAACAAAATCAGGCTCCTAAATGCACCAGTGGCAACACACACACCCCCTTCAAAAGAGAAAAAGACAGCAGTGGTTTGTCTAAAAATACTGCCCCTAAAATCAGCTAAGCTGTACTGATGAGGAGTATTTTTAGCTGAAAGGACACATGGAAACTCATTGTTCCAAACACTGTATGGGTTCAGATACAACACTGCAGCTCTTGGTGACTCTGCCTGCAAGCACCGCAAACCGCTCCGGCAAACCTGCTACGGGGGCAGCACAGCCGAGAGCCCTGCAGGATGCACACTGTATCTTTAACGGCCGGGACTGAAACCCGGCGTGTTTCTGGAAGAGGGCGAAGCCAATGCCGCACAACTTCCAGGCAGAGCCACATTTCTGCTCTGTCATCAGGGCACACAGGCAGAACCGCCACACTTCTCTCCGCCAACAGCGCCCATCAAGATGTTAATTAGTGACATGCTTTAGCTTGTAACCATTTCAAAAGCCTTAACGCTTGGACTTACTGTTGCTCGCATCCTTTTATTTCTCTCATTCAACTGGTGCTACCCCAGTGACAAAGGAGGAAGGAAGATTCAACAGTCACCACTCCGGCGGCTCCAATCTGTTCCATTCACTTAACAGTGAGGTAATCTTCGGTGATGTGTTGAGCGCTGCCCCCCGCGCCCCCCTCCCCTCCCTCCTACTTCTTTTAGCAGGCCACTTTAACCTAAACCCCACACGCCAGGGGATCTCCCTTTACCTTCCTCTATAGCTGCGCATCCACGAAGCATGTGGAGGCAGGATGTGCAAGGTAGGATCAATTAGCAATATAGTCAGCGATACCTACCTCAAGCCTTCCTTCCTATCAAATTAGCTAACGTACAGTGAGCTTCCTGCTGTACACGAATGTATCAGGTCACCATAGCAACTAAATCAACAAATAGCTGCTGCAGCATCTGCTTGGGGATCGTCTAACGTCAGTCAACAGAAGGTTCGGGTTTAAGAGAACAAAGCTTCCAAATATAAGCCAGTTTGTAACTGGGGCTTTAAATTTAGCCTCCTGACTCCCAGCCAGGAGAGACTTGCTTAGAATAAACCCAACTTCAGCCCTTACAGCTGAGTCTATGGTGCAGCTCATGAAGTGGGTTTGCAAATCAGCCACAAATGAAGAGGGGGGAGTGGGGGGAAGGGAAGGTGGAGAGGGAAGGAGATAGAAAGCACTTTGTAACAGAATAAAAAGGTAAAGAAATAATCAGCTGATTCTGTTGCACTTTCTTAAACACTGTGCATTTCTTAAGAGGCATCAAAAGACAGAAGTGTGCCTCCCAGTTTGGCTTCTATAGATCTCTGCCCAACAGAACACTGTAACCAGAAAGAGCTTTTAGCACATACCAGTATTTAGGAAGAATAGAATAGAATAGAATAGGAATAGGAATAGAATTAGAATAGACCAGACCAGGTTGGAAGAGACCTTCAAGATCATTGAGTCCAACCTATCATCCAACACCATCTAATCAACTAACCCATGGCACCAAGCACCCCATCAAGTCTCCTCCTGAACACCTCCAGTGATGGTGACTCCACCACCTCCCCAGGCAGCCCATTCCAATGGGCAATCACTCTCTCTGTGTAGAACTTCCTCCTCACCTCCAGCCTAAACCTCCCCTGGCACAGCCTCAGACTGTGTCCTCTTGTTCTGGTGCTGGTTGCCTGGGAGAAGAGACCAACCTCTGCCTGTCTACAATCTCCCTTCAGGGAGTTGTAGAGAGCAAGAAGGTCTCCCCTGAGCCTCCTCTTCTCCAGGCTAAGCAACCCCAGCTCCCTCAGCCTCTCCTCACAGGGCTGTGTTCCAAGCCCCTCACCAACTTTGTTGCCCTTCTCTGGACACCTTCCAGCAACTCAACCTCCTTCCTAAACTGAGGAGCCCAGAACTGGACACAGGACTCAAGGTGTGGCCTAACCAGTGCAGTGTACAGGGGCAGAATGACCTCCCTGCTCCTGCTGGCCACACTCTTCCTGATACAGGCCAGGATGCCATTGGCCCTCCTGGCTGCCTGGGCACACTGCAGGCTCATG
This sequence comes from Melanerpes formicivorus, assembly GCF_026170545.1. Taxonomy (NCBI): domain Eukaryota; kingdom Metazoa; phylum Chordata; class Aves; order Piciformes; family Picidae; genus Melanerpes; species Melanerpes formicivorus. The sequence continues at coordinate 17,127 of NW_027144353.1, read as the reverse complement.
TTCAGCCTACCATCAACCAGCACCCCCAGGTCCCTGGCTGCTCTCAGCCACTCTGACCCCAGCCTGCAGCACTGCATGGGGTTGCTGTGGCCAATGTACAAAGCCTGGCACCGAGAGAGTCATTCACCATTGGAATGTGCTGCCCAGGGAGGTGGTGGAGTCACCATCCCTGGAGGCGTTCAAGAGGGGATTGGACGTGGCACTTGGTGCCATGGTTTAGTCATGAGGTCTGTGTTGATAGGTTGGACTTGATGATCCTCGAGGTCCTTTCCAACCTAAGTTATACTGTGGTACTGTGAATATCTGAGAGCCATGAATCAGATCAAAGTGCCTGGCTTCCTTTGGGCAATGCCACATGTAGCACTTCACAGCCCTTCTAGATTTATCCCTTGGTTTTTTATTCTCTGAGCATTTAGTAGCATCTTAAGCAACTGAAAGTTTGAGTTTCTTACTTTGAATGAATTGATACATTTGAGACATTTCTGAGTTCTCCAAATTGCTTAGTTGCCCAAAATTAAGTTGGCTGACCCTCTGATTCTGTTTCTCTGTCACAAAATAGAGTAGAGTGGAATAAAATGGAGTGGAGTGGAGTGGAGTGGAATAGAATGGAGTGGAATAGAATGGAATGGACCAGGTTGGAACAGACCTTCAAGATCATCAAGTCCAACCTAACATCCAACACCACCCAAGCAACTAAACCATGCAACCAAGCACCCTATCAAATACACAGACTGACCAAGGAAAGTGGCTGCTGAGGGGACCAGCCCCTGCAAAGTGTTAGCTGAGAGCTTAGCCCTTGCTACCAGCTTGCTGTGCCTTGTGAACTCTGGACCTCATCCAGTTTTGCTTAGCATTATAAAGCTGAAGCCCTGTGGACTTCAAACAACAACCAATTATGAAATGAGAACAATGTGAGGGAAATCTTCCAGTTTTTATTTGCAGAGCTTGATGTGTCTAACCACACTGCCAGGACCAGATGTCTCAGAAAGTTCCAGGGATGGCTCCTGAAACTGCTGCCTTCTGATTCCCAGTACTTAAGGATTAGCTTAAAAGATTGAAGCCCAAATATTTGGCTGTTGTATTATCCAGCTTTTCTACAAACACTTCTGTTATCCTTCTGTTTACACTTCCACTGAATTGAAGATATAACAGAGGGACTATTTTAAGGAGCAAATTTTCTGTGCACGATCTGCTAGCCACCAACTGTCAGTGCTAATGGAACAGATTGGGTTTGCTGCGAGGCAAACAGACACAGCTCGACTCAGGCCAGCTGCAAGAATGGAGAATGCAAAAGAGACAAAGCAGAAACAGGTAGATCAAAACCAGAGGTACTTTTTGATAATAAACAATGAGACACAGAATAGAACAGAATTAACCAGGTTGGAAGAGACCTTCGAGATCATCGTGTCCAACCCATCAACCAATCCAACCCACCTAAACAACTAACCCATGGCACCAAGCACCCCAGCAAGTCTCCTCCTGAACACCTCCAGTGATGGTGACTCCACCACCTCCCTGGGCAGCACATTCCAGTGGGCAATCACTCTCTCTGTGTAGAACTTCCTCCTAACATCCAACCTAAACCTCCTTGGCGCAGCCTGAGGCTGTGTCCTCTTGTTCTGGTACTGGCTGCCTGGGAGAAGAGATCAATCCCTACCTGGCTACAGCCTCCCTTCAGGGAGTTGTAGGGAGTGACAAGGTCACCCCTGAGTCTCCTCTTCTCCAGGCTAAGCAACCCCAGCTCCCTCAGCCTCTCCTCACAGGGCTGTGCTCCAAACCCCTCACCAACTTTGTTGCCCTTCCAGCAACTCAACCTCCTTCCTAAACTGAGGGGCCCAGAACTGGACACAGGACTCAAGGTGTGGCCTAACCAGTGCAGTGTACAGGGGCAGAATGACCTCCCTGCTCCTGCTGGCCACACTGTTCCTGATGCAGGCCAGGATGCCCTTGGCCCTCTTGGCTGCCTGGGCACACTGCAGGCTCATGTTCAGCCTACCATCAACCAGCACCCCCAGGTCCCTCTCTGCCTGGCTGCTCTCAGCCACTCTGACCCCAGCCTGTAGCGCTGCCTGGGGTTGCTGTGTTATGTAACATTTACTTAATTCTGGATGGATGTCCTCCCTAATCCTGAAACCCAAGATCTCTTAATGGTCATTAGAATAGAACAGAATTAATCAGGATAGAAAATAACTTTGAGATCATGGAGTCCAACCTATCACCCAGCACCATCTAATCAACTAAACCATGGCACCAAGTGCCTCATCCAGCCTCTTCCTAACCACCTCCAGGGATGGTGACTCCACCACCTCCCTGGGCAGCACATAGTTTCATAGTTTCATTCAGGGTTGGAAGGGACCACAAGGATCAGCTAGTTCCAACCCCCCTGCCATGGGCAGGGACACCCCACACTACATCAGCCTGGCCACAGCCTCAGCCAGCCTGGCCTTAAACACCTCCAGGGACAGGGCCTCAACCACCTCCCTGGACAACACATTCCAAGGCTTCACCACTCTCATGGGGAAGAACTTCCTCCTCACATCTAGCCTGAATCTCCCCACCTCCAGCTTCATTCCATTCCCCCTAGTCCTGTCACTACCTGAGATCCTGAGAAGTCCTTCCCCAGCCTTCCTGGAGGCCAATTTCTCTTGCTGGGAAGAACTTCTTCCTCACCTCCAGCCTAAACCTCCCCTGGCACATCTTGAGACTGTGTCCTCTTGTTCTGGTGCTGGTTGCCTGGGAGTGGAGACCAACCCCCACCTGGCTGCAACCTCCCTTCAGGGAGTTGTAGAGAGCAAAGATAACTTTAAGAAAGAGTTGGAAGCAGCTCTCCTCCCAACCAAAAACCGCTCACACTGTTTGAAACTGCCGAAGACTCGAGACACTGTTTGAATTTCGCTTCCGTTATTGCTTCCTCAGCTGTTCCTATTTCCTAATCTCCTGCAGTCTGTAATACCTGTTCTACAGGTCTTTTACATTTTTCCATTGAATGAATTTCCATAAGTGGTAGGGGATTTGATTGTGGGAAGCAGCAGTTCACAGATTCATAAGTGTCACTCTGATAGGAACAGCAGGTCTGGAGGAGAAAAATCAATGGGGGAAATGGCTTGTGCCACGTTTGTAACTGACCTCACCTCAGCTGAACCACAGAGCAGAGGCACAGCTGGCATTTTCTCTGTTCCTAATGAGTAACAGCACTCAAATCTTGCAGTGTTCTTTGCTTACAAATACTATTTGGGTTGGTCTCTTCTCCCAGGCAACCAGCACCAGAACAAGAGGACACAGTCTCGAGCAGTGCCAGGGGAGGTTTAGGCTGGAGGTGAGGAGAAAGTTCTTCCCAGAGATTGGCCATTGGAATGTGCTGCCCAGGGAGGTGGTGGAGTCACTGTTCCTGGAGATGTTCAAGAGGGGATTGGATGTGACACTTGAAGCCATGGTTTAGTTAGTCCTGAGGTGTTGGGGGATAGGTTGGACTGGATGATCTCTGAGGTTATTTTCCAACCTTACTGATCCTATGATTCTATTGCACTAGCACTACAAACATGGAAATGGTACAATACTGGTAATAGTGCAATAAGGTGGCAAACACACAAATCACAGTGAGAATAGAATAGAATAGAATAGAATAGAATAGAATAGAATAGAATAGACCAGACCGGAAGAGACCTTCAAGATCATTGTGTCCAACACATCAACTAATCCAACCCACCTAAACAACTAAACCATGGCACCAAGCACCCCAGCAAGTCTCCTCCTGAACACCTCCAGTGATGGTGACTCCACCACCTCCCTGGGCAGCACATTCCAATGGGCAATCTCTCTCTCTGGGAAGAACTTCCTCCTAACATCCAACCTAAGCCTACTTGGCGCAGCCTGAGACTGTGTCCTCTAGTTCTGGTGCTGGCTGCATGGAAGAAGAGACTAACATCCACCTGTCTACAACCTCCCCTAAGGCAGTTGTAGACAGCAATAAGGTCACCCCTGAGTCTCCTCTTCTCCAGGCTAAGCAACCTCACCTCCCTCAGTCTCTGTTGGTGGTTTCCTGGGAGAAGAGACCAACCCCCACCTGGCTACAACCTCCCTTCAGGGAGTTACAGACAGCACCTTGAGTCCTGTGTCCAGTTCTGGGCCCCGCAGTTTAGGAAGGACATTGAGACTCTTGAACATGTCCAGAGAAGGGCAACAAGGCTGGGGAGAGGCCCTGAGCACAGCCCTGTGAGGAGAGGCTGAGGGAGCTGGGGTTGTTTAGCCTGGAGAAGAGGAGACTCAGGGGGTGACCTCATTGCTCTCTACAACTACCTGAAGGGAGGTTGTAGCCAGCAAGGGGCAGGTCTCTTCTCCCAGGCAACCAGCACCAGAACAAGAGGACACAGTCTCAAGCTGCACCAGGAGAGGTTTAGGCTGGAGGTTAGGAGGAAGTTCTTCCCAGGAAGAGAGATTGACCATTGGAATGTGCTGTCTGGGGAGGTGGTGGAGTCACCATCACTGGAGGTGTTCAGGAGGAGACTTGCTGGGGTGCTTGGTGCCATGGGTTAGTTGTTTAGGTGGGTTGGCTTGGTTGACAGGTTGGACACGATGATCTTGAAGGTCTCTTCCAACCTGGTCCATTCTATTCTTATTCTATTCTATTTCTATTCTATTTCTATTCTATTTCTTCACAGAGAGAGTTGTTGGCCATTGGAATGTGCTGTCCAGGGAGGTGGTGGAGTCACTGTCCCTGGAGGTGTTCAAGAGGGGATTGGATGTGGCACTTGAAGCCGTGGTTTACTTAGTCCTGAGGTACTGGGTGCTAGGTTGGACTTGATGATCTCTGAGGTCTTTTGCAACCTTATTGATTCTATGACAATAAATGGAAAACCAAGCAAAAACCAATGAACACTAAACCAAACCCACAGTATAGATCCTAAGTCACCTTAAAACATGAGCGAGAGATCATCTTCTGGCTGTCCTTATTTCTCCCCACTGACTGTGACTAACTGATCTTAAATCTGATTTTCCCATGCCATCCAGTTCTCACAAATGTCAGCTTCTGAAGAGATTCATTCAGCAGGGGAAATCTTGACTCAAGTATCTTGGGAAGAATCTACTGTCTCAAGACAGGAAAATTAATCCAGGATTGATATCACACAACAGGAAAAGATTACTCAGAGAAGTTTTATGGCTACACTTTTCAACCCCATTAATTTTCATCCTGAATAGAAGCAGGAAAGGCTATGAGCCACACAGCCTTCACTCTTGCTTTTGTGTTTATTTTCACAGAGCAAATACATTTGGGTGCTAGGATAAACTCTGCAATAAATCTGAGTGGGATCTGTGCTAACCAAAAGCAGCACAGGACTCATCCATAACTATACAAGCAAAGAATCTTCACATCGATTCATCCTGCTGAGTAGGATGGTTTCCAGGACATTTAAAATCAGTATTCAATCCATCTGCAATCAAGGATTTAATTAGGTAAGAGACAATTCTGATGGCTAAGATGTTAAAAAAACCCAATAAAAGTAAATTAATTTACACTTAACTAATACAAACCTTTCCTCTTCCTGACCAAAACTGAAGGGAAGAAGGGAAGGGCAGGGGAAGGAGAAGGGCAGGGGAAGGAGAAGGGCAGGGGAAGGAGAAGGGCAGGGGAAGGAGAAGGGCAGGGGAAGGAGAAGGGCAGGGGAAGGAGAAGGGCAGGGGAAGGAGAAGGGCAGGGGAAGGAGAAGGGCAGGGGAAGGAGAAGGGCAGGGGAAGGAGAAGGGCAGGGGAAGGAGAAGGGCAGGGGAAGGAGAAGGGCAGGGGAAGGAGAAGGGCAGGGGAAGGAGAAGGGCAGGGGAAGGAGAAGGGCAGGGGAAGGAGAAGGGCAGGGGAAGGAGAAGGGCAGGGGAAGGAGAAGGGCAGGGGAAGGAGAAGGGCAGGGGAAGGAGAAGGGCAGGGGAAGGAGAAGGGCAGGGGAAGGAGAAGGGCAGGGGAAGGAGAAGGGCAGGGGAAGGAGAAGGGCAGGGGAAGGAGAAGGGCAGGGGAAGGAGAAGGGCAGGGGAAGGAGAAGGGCAGGGGAAGGAGAAGGGCAGGGGAAGGAGAAGGGCAGGGGAAGGAGAAGGGCAGGGGAAGGAGAAGGGCAGGGGAAGGGACGAGACCTTCAAGATCATCGTGTCCAACCCATCAACCAATCCAACCCACCTAAACAACTAACCCATGGCACCAAGCACCCCAGCAAGTCTCCTCCCAAACACCTCCAGGGATGGTGACTCCACCACCTCCCCAGGCAGCCCATTCCAATGGGCAATCACTCTCTCTGTGTAGAACTTCCTCCTAACATCCAACCTAAACCCCCCCCTGGCGCAGCCTGAGACTGTGTCCTCTTGTTCTGGTGCTGGCTGCCTGGGAGAAGAGACCAACCTCTGCCTGTCTACAACCTCCCTTCAGGGAGTTGTAGAGAGCAAGAAGGTCACCCCTGAGCCTCCTCTTCTCCAGGCTAAGCAACCCCAGCTCCCTCAGCCTCTCCTCACAGGGCTGTGTTCCAAACCCCTCACCAACTTTGTTGCCCTTCTCTGGACACCTTCCAGCAACTCAACCTCCTTCCTAAACTGAGGGGCCCAGAACTGGACACAGGACTCAAGGTGTGGCCTAAGCAATGCAGAGTCCAGGGGCAGAATGACCTCCCTGCTCCTGCTGGCCACACTGTTCCTGATGCAGGCCAGGATGCCCTTGGCCCAAGACACAGGGACGATGAAAGAACCTCGAAGCATCAAAACTCACATCCACACAGCTTTTTTTTTTTTTTTTTTTTTTTTTGTGGTGGTGTTTTTAAAGGCCATCAACCAGTTAAAAGCTTCTATGGGTAAGATATTTCGTGTGTGGACTGTCCAGTATAAATTTGATTACGTATTTTTCAGTGACGGCTGCTACACAGAAGTACAAATCATAGAACCGAGAAGGTTGGAAAATACCTCAGAGGTCATCCAGTCCATCCTAGCACCCAACACCTCAGGACTAACTGAACCATGGCTTCAAGTGCTACATCCAGTCCCTTTTTGAACACCTCCAGTGATGGTGACTCCACCACCTCCCTGGGCAGCACATTCCAATGGACAATCTCTCTTGCTGGGAAGAACTTTCTCCTCACCTCCAGCCTAAACTTCCCCTGGCACAGCTTGAGACTGTGTCCTCTTGTTCTGGTGCTGCTTGCCTGGGAGAAGAGACCAACCCCCCACCTGGCTACAACCTCCCTTCAGGGAGTTGTAGACAGCAAGAAGGTCTCCCCTGAGCCTCCTCTTCTCCAGGCTAAGCAACCCCAGCTCCCTCAGTCTATCCTCACAGGGCTGTGCTCCAAACCCCTCCCCAGCATTGTTGCCCTTCTCTGGACACCTTCCAGCAACTCAACATCTTTCCTAAACTGAGGGGCCCCAGAACTGGACACAGGACTCAAGGTGTGGCCTAACCAGTGCTGAGTCCAGGGGCACAATGACCTCCCTGCCCCTGCTGGCCACACTATTCCTGATGCAGGCCAGGATGCCATTGGCCTTCTTGGCCACCTGGGCACACTGCTGGCTCATGTTCAGGTGGCTGTCAACCACTACCCCCAGGTCCCTTTCTGCCTGGCTGCTAAGTAAACCCACTGAGCATCTAAACTTCTGAATAAAGTTTGGAGAACAAGCAACCAGCTTCCCAGTCTAGAAGTATTATTTCTCAGCACAGCTTAGTGATGAAGTTGACTGATGGTCATACTCTGTGTCTCCCATTCCCCACAGCAAAGGAAAGGGTTAACAAGGCTACTTCAGGGTAATAAAGGACACCAAGGTTAGTAGGGATGCCTTGCTTTGCAACTGTTAGCTCTAGTGGGAAGCTGTGCAGAGGCTGCAGGACTCCAGGGCTGTGGCAAACTGGTGTCAGCAGTTTACTCATCTGTTTTGGAACAGCACTGGGTGCTGTAGAAACTTTCCAAAACAATTCCACATCAGTCCAATCTCAGGAAAATAAAGCATGTCAAAGACAGCAGTTTGAACTCTTGCCTCCCCCTTTTCCTCTCAGGGATGTATTTGCCTGCTTCCAGCTAATCAAGCACATCCTTCCTGTCCAGCTTCAGCAATAATTACAAAGCCTCACTGCAGTAGTTAGAAGAAAAGCCCTCAAGCACTTCTGTCCTCATACCACATTTGCTCACTGTTGTTTGGTTTCCATCAACCCCTAGGATCATCTCCATCCTTCATCCACTACCTTACTCACCAGGACATAAGAAGTACGTGACCCAACTCATGCTGAACACAGTGATGAGAGGGTGCAGCAGCAGCACTTCTGAGCTTTAACAGAGGAGGAGGAGCTAATAGGATTCATTGTTGCTTTCCTTTTTCACTGGTTTTGTCCTGTGAACTAACAGTAGTCCCTTGGTTTGTGGGACACAGAAGGAGGTTAGGCCACACCTTGAGTCCTGTGTCCACTCCTGGGCCCTTCAGTTTAGGAAGGAGGTTGATTTGCTGGAGAGTGTCCAGAGAAGGGCAACAAAGTTGGTGAGGGGCTTGGAACACAACCCTGTGAGGAGAGGCTGAGGGAGCTGGGGTTGCTTAGCCTGGAGAGGAGGAGGCTCAGGGGAGACCTTACTGCTGTCTACAACTACCTGAAGGGAGGTTGTAGACAGGCAGAGGTTGGTCTCTTCTCCCAGGCAATCAACACCAGAACAAGAGGACACAGTTTCAGGCTGTGCCAGGGGAGGTTTAGGCTGGATGTTAGGAAGAAGTTCTATACAGAAAGAGTGATTGGCCATTGGAATGGGCTGCCTGGGGAGGTGGTGGAGTCACCATCACTGGAGGTGTTCAGGAGGAGACTTGATGGGGTGCTTGGTGCCATGGGTTAGTTGATTAGGTGGGGTTGGGTGATAGGTTGGACATGATGATCTTGAAGGTCTCTTCCAACCTGGTCTGGTCTATTCTATTCTATTCCACCCACAGCAGCACTGAGTTGCAGCCCCTGTTTTTTCTGCCTCTAATCTTGTGGATCATTTTAAAACATAGTGGAAACTTACAGCTTTAAACTGATCAGACACTTAGAACAGAATAGAATTAACTAGGTTGGAAAAGACTTTCGAGATCATCAAGTCCAACCTAGCACCCAACACCATTTAATCAACTCAACCATGGCACCAAGTGCCTCATCCAGGCTCTTCTTAAACACCTCCAGTGATGGTGACTCCACCACCTCCCTGGGCAGCACATTCCAATGGCCAATCTCTCTTTCCATGAAGAACAGCAAGAAGGTCTCCCCTGAGCCTCCTCTTCTCCAGGCTAAGCAACCCCAGCTCCTTTAGCCTCTCCCCACAGGGCTGTGCTCCAGACCCCTGCCCAGCTTTGTTGCCACTAGGTGAAGGCTGTAATCCTTTCTCTTAACACACTCAAATATCTATGTTGTTATTCCACATTTAAACTGCCAGCAGACCTTCAAGTAGTTGCAATTGATTATCTTGAAGACATGAACTATTCCAGAGCTGAATGGTCTATATTCACTTGGTAACTCAGTTACTCAGAGTATGACATAACTCACAGTAATTAGAATGATTAATTCTGCTACCATGCAAGGAGAGGGGAATTGACATTTCACAGCTGAACAAAACCTGGCATGTTTTGGATGCACTTAGCTAGTCTGACATAGGAAACACTAATGGATCAACAGAATGTATTTAACTAATTAATTTTCTAAGAGGTTTTCCATGCCTTTTCAGTCAGGATTTGTGACAGCTAATGTAAGAAGAGCCACAGTCCAACCTACACAACACAAAGAAAGAGCACCACAGGCATTTGTGTACACACACAGAACCACTCTGAATTTTGATTGCAGGAACATCATTTGGTTCTGTCAGCACTACAGGGTAAGGGAGAAGGGCCACAAAGCTGGGGAAGGGTCTGGAGCACAAGCCCTGTTGAGGTTTTAATGGTAACACAACACAGTCAAAACCTGATGGAGCTGTGTGGGCAGACATTTTGGTCAATGTGCCCTATGGCATCCTGGCCTGCATGAGGAATAGTGTGGCCAGCAGGAGTAGGGAGGTCATTCTGCCCCTGGACTCTGTATTGGTTAGGCCACACCTTGAGTCCTGTGTCCAGTTCTGGGCCCCTCAGTTTAGGAAAGATGGAAGGTGTCCAGAGAAGTGCAATAAAGCTGGGGAGGGGTCTGGAGCACAGCCCTGTGAGGAGAGGCTGAGGGAGCTGGGATTGCTTAGCCTGGAGAAGAGGAGGCTCAGGGGAGACCTTCTTGCTGTCTACAACTCCCTGAAGGGAGGTTGTAGGCAGGTGGGGGTTGGTCTCTTCTCCCAGGCAACCAGCACCAGAACAAGAGGACACAGTCTCAAGCTGTGCCAGGGGAGGTTTAGGCTGGAGGTGAGGAGAAAGTTCTTCCCAGCAAGAGAGATTGGCCATTGGAATGTGCTGCCCAGGGAGGTGGTGGAGTCACCATCCCTGGAGGTGTTTAGGAAGAGCCTGGATGAGGCACTTGGTGCCATGGTTTAGGTGATTAGATGGTGCTGGATGATAGGTTGGACTCGATGGTCTAGAAGGCAGGATGGCATTCAACAAGTCCAAGTGCCAGGGGCTGCACTTTGGCCACAGCAACCCCAGGCAGAGCTACAGGCTGGGGTCAGAGTGCCTGAGAGCTGCCAAACAGAGAGGGACCTGGGGGTGCTGATTGACAGCTGCCTGAACAGGAGCCAGCAATATGCCTCATCCTGCTCTTAAACACCTCCAGGGACAGGGCCCCAACCACCTCCCTGGACAACCCATTCCAGCGCTTCACCACTCTCATGGGGAAGAACTTCCTCCTCACCTCCAGCCTCAATCTCCCCTCCTCCAGCTTCATTCCATTCCCCCTAGTCCTAGCACTCCCTGACATCCTGAGCAGTCCCTCCCCAGCCTTCCTGTAGCCCCCTGCAGATCCTGGAAGGCCACAATGAGGTCACCTGGGAGCCTTCTCTTCTCCAGACTGAACAGCCCCAACTCCTTCAGTCTATCCTCACAGCAGAGGTGCTCCAGCCCTCTGCTCATCCTCCTGGCCCTTCTCTGGACACCTTCCAGCACCTCCAGATCCCTCTTGCAATAGGGGCTCCAGAACTGGAGGCAGGACTCCAGGTGGGGGTCTCCCCAGAGCTGAGCAGAGGGGGAGGATCACCTCCCTTGCCCTGCTGGCCACACTTCTCCTGATGCAGCCCAGGAGCTGATTGGCTTTCTGGGCTGCAAGTGCACACTGAGAGCTCCTGGTGAGCTTCTCCTCCCCCAGCACCCCCAAGTCTCTCTCCTCAGGGCTGCTTTCCAGCCAGTCCCTGCCCAGCCTGCATTTGTGCCTGGGATTGCCTCCACCCAGCTGCAGGACCCTGCCCTTGGTCTTGTTGAACCTCCTGAGGTTGGCTTGTATCAGTGGCATGTATGACATTTTTCCCCTTAAGAGTATTAGTGGAAAGCCTCAGAAACTTGTTTCTTTGAAGTAATCTGTTGCTTGTTTTCCAGTTTCAGTCTTGTTTGCCAGCAGAAAAGACAACACTGTAATGAAGAAGAATGTTTAGGAGGAGACTTGATGGGGTGCTTGGTGCCATGGTTTAGTTGATTAGGTGGTGTTGGATGATGTGTTGGACATGATGATCTCAGAGGTCTTATTCAACCTGATTAATTCTATTGTATTCTCTGCTCCACTCTGCTGAGACTCCACCTGAAGTACCACATCCAGTTCTGGAGCCTCTGTTCCAGGAAGGATCTGGAGGTGCTGGAAGGTGTCCAGAGAGGGGCCACAAGGATGGGCAGAGGGCTGGAGCTGCTATGCTATGAGGACAGACTGAAGGAGTTGGGGCTGTTCAGTCTGCAGAAGAGAAGGCTCCCAGGTGACCTCATTGTGGCCTTCCAGGATCTGAAAGGGCTACGGGGGAGCTGGGGAGGGACTTTTGGGGGTGTCGGGGAGTGCTAGGACTAGGGGGAATGGAATGAAGCTGGAGGTGGGGAGATTGAGGCTGGAGGTGAGGAGGAAGTTCTTCCCCATGAGAGTGGTGAAGCCCTGGAATGGGTTGACCAGGGAGGTGGTTAGGGCCCTGTCCCTGGAGGTGTTTAAGCCCAGGCTGGCTGAGGCTGTGGCCAGGCTGATGTAGTGTGGGGTGTCCCTGCCCATGGCAGGGGGGTTGGAACTAGCTGATCCTTGTGGTCCCTTCCAACCCTGACTGATACTATACTATACTAATCCCCCAAAGAACATTTAAGCTCATCTCTGACTCAAAACTTTGCACCATTACACAGTAAGCCTGACAGTACAGCTTGATAGTCATATTTCTGGGGAAGGCAGAACAAGCAGCTCAGTCTCAACTACCTCTGAAAGGTCATGGTGATTAGAAGAGGTTTCCCAAGAACTGGAAGAAAACAAATGTCACTGCAACCCTCCAAAAAAAACAGCAAGGAGCAGGATCCAAGGAGCTCCAGACCAGGCAACATCACCTTCAGCTCTGAGAAGATGAGTGCACAAACCTTCCTGGAAGCCATTTCCAAACAGATGCAAGACAAAAAGGTGATTAGGAGCAGTCAGTATGGAGTCACAAGGAGGAAATCATCTCTGACAAACCTGGTTAACTTTCTAAAATGGAATTGGTAACTTGGAGAATTAGGGGGAGGCCAATAGTGAGTCTTTATCACAAACCTAGCAAGGCTTTTGACACTGTCTTGGATAAGGCATGATAGGTTTTTTTACACAGAGGGTGGTGAGACACTGGCTCAGGGTGCCCAGAGAGGTGGGAGATGACCCCATCCCTGCCAACATTCCAGGGCAGGCTGGAAGGGGCTGTCAGCAACCTGCTCTAGTTGTAGCATAGGGTAGCATAGACCAGACCAGGTTGGAAGAGACCTTCAAGATCACCATGTCCAACCTATCATCCAACACCACCTAATCAACTAAACCATGCAAGCAAGCACCCTGTAGATGTCCCTGCTGACTGCAGGGGGTTGGACTAAATGACCTTGAAAGGTCCCTTCCAACCCAAAACATTCTATGGTTCTATGTCCTCACATAGAAACTGATAAAATACAGACTGAAAACGAGAAGAGAGAAGAGAGAAGAGAGAAGAGAGAGAAGAGAGAAGGAGAGAAGAGAGAGAAGAGAGAAGAGAGAAGAGGAGAAGAGAGAAGAGAGAGAAGAGAGAAGAGAGAAGAGAGAGAAGAGAGAAGAGAGAAGAGAGAAGAGAGAAGAGAGAAGAGAGTAAGAGAGAAGAGAGAAGAGAGAAGGAGAGAAGAGAGAAGAGAGAGAAGAGAGAAGAGAGAAGAGAGAAGAGAGAAGAGAGAAGAAGAGATGAGAAGAGAGAAGAGAGAAGAGGCCAGGTTGGAAGAGACCTTTGAGATCATCATGTCCAACCTATCATCATACAAGCACTGCAATAGACAAACCTGGCTGAATTACAACTCTCAAAGGATTATGATCAGCAATGGAAAGCCCAGCAGGAGGCCATTCACTAGTCACCTACCCTATGAGAAGAGGCTGAAGGAGCTGGGGTTGCTTAGCCTGGAGAAGAGGAGGCTCAGGGGAGACCTTCTTGCTCTCTACAACTCCCTGAAGGGAGGTTGTAGCCAGGTGGGAGTTGGTCTCATCTCCCAGGAAACCAGCACCAGAACAAGAGGACATAGTCTCAAGCTGTGCCAGGGGAGGTTTAGGCTGGATGTTCTTCCCAGCAAGAGAGATTGGCCATTTGAAAGGCATTAAAATTGAACTTCTCAAGGCATAACATGTAAGGACACAGTAACAGCTCTGCTCTTCCATGTCATAGATGTCAGCATTTGAAAGAAGAATGGGAAGAGAAACCAAGTTGGGATGTTTTCTGAAACATTCTGTACACATCCATTCATTAGAAACAGATTCATCACCTCCTCCTGCACTGAAGCTCCCTCTGCACCGTGGAGATCCCACTGCAGCCCAAACCTTAGCTCATGAAGTGCTGCAATCGACTCTTCAGTCCCATTTGCGTTACTACCCTGCGAAGGAATTCTTCTTTGTGACAAACATGCCTTCTGCATGCAGCTCAAACGTGGGAAGGGCAAATCCTGTGGTGCTTCCCTGGGTCACCAAGTTCAGTCTCTTGTTATCACAGACAGTAATCTCTCAATCCATTCAGATAGTATCATACTATCATAGCATCAGTCAGGGTTGGAAGGGACCACAAGGATCAGCTAGTTCCACCCCCCCTGCCATGGGCAGGGACACCCCACACTACATCAGCCTGGCCACAGCCTCAGCCAGCCTGGGCTTAAACACCTCCAGGGACAGGGCCTCAACCACCTCCCTGGACAACCCATTCCAGGGCTTCACCACTCTCATGGGGGAAGAACTTCCTCCTCACCTCCCAGCCTCAATCTCCCCACCTCCAGCTTCATTCCATTCCCCCTAGTCCTAGCACTCCCTGAGAACCTGAGCAGTCCCTCCCCAGCCTTCCTGTAGCCCCCTTCAGATCCTGGAAGGCCACAATGAGGTCACCTGGGAGCCTTCTCTTCTCCAGACTGAACAGCCCCAACTCCTTCAGTCTGTCCTCACAGGAGAGGTGCTCCAGCCCTCTGCTCATCCTCCTGGCCCTTCTCTGGACACCTTCCAGCACCTCCACATTCCTCTTGCAATAGGGGCTCCAGAACTGGAGGCAGGACTCCAGGTGGGGTCTCCCCAGAGCTGAGCAGAGGGGGAGAATCACCTCCCTTGCCCTGCTGGCCACACTTCTCCTGCTGCAGCCCAGGATCTGATTGGCTTTCTGGGCTGCAAGTGCACACTGAGAGCTCCTGGTGAGCTTCTCCTCCCCCAGCACCCCCAAGGCTCTCTCCTCAGGGCTGCTTTCCAGCCAGTCCCTGCCCAGCCTGCTTTTGTGCCTGGGATTGCCTCCAGCCAGCTGCAGGACCCTGCCCTTGGTCTTGCTGAACCTCCTGAGGTTGGCTTGTGCCCACCTCTGCAGCCTGTCCAGGTCCCTCTGGATGGCCTCCCTTCCCTCCAGCCTGTCTGCTGCACCACACAGCTTGGTGCCATCAGCAAACCTGCTGAGGGTGCACTCAGTGCCACTGTCCATGGCACCCACAAAGATGTTGAACAAGCCTGGTCCCAGGAGTGATCCCTGAGGGACTCTGCTTGTCCCTGGCCTCCACTGGGACATGGAGCCATGGACAGCCACTCTTTGGGTGCAGCCATCAAGCCAGTTCCTTATCCATGTAGTGGTCACCCATCACACCCATGTGTCACCAGATACTTCAAACCACTCAATTTCCATCCCTCCTTTTCTCTTGTTGCAAGTGGCTCCAGGACTACACTTGTCTGGGGGGCCAAAATATTCACCCTAGAAATGCAGACTGCATACATGTTTGTCAAGACTCCCTCCTCACTGGAGCTGACCCTTCTCAAGCTTTCTGAAATCATAATCCTAGATTCTCTGAATCACAGAATCTCAGAACCAGCAAGGTTGGAAAAGACCTCAGAGATCATCAAGTCCAACCTAGCATCCAACACCTCAGGACTAACTAAACCATGGCACCAAGTGCCACACCCAATCCCCTCTTAAACACCTCCAGAGATGGTGACTCCACCACCTCCCTGGGCAGCACATCCCAATGGCCAATCTCTCTTGCTGGGAAGAACTTTCTCCTCACCTCCAGCCTAAACTTCCCCTGGCACAGCTTGAGACTGTGTCCTCTTGTTCTGGTGCTGGTTGCCTGGGAGAAGAGACCAACCCCCACCTGGCTACAACCTCCCCTCAGGGAGTTGCAGAGAGCAAGAAGGTCTCCCCTGAGCCTCCTCTTCTCCAGGCTAAGCAACCCCAGCTCCCTCAGCCTCTCCTCACAGGGCTGTGCTCCAGGCCTCTCCCCAGCCTCATTGCCCTTCTCTGGACACCTTCAAGTGTCTCAATGTCCTTCTTAAATTGAAGGGCCCAGAACAGGACACAGGACTCAAGGTGTGGCCTACCCAGTGTGGCCTAATCAGCTTGACTAGTTTTATCTAAAAAGATAAAAGAACCTGAAGAAAACACCCAGACAGACACTAACACACACAAGCAAGTCCCACCATTCCAGATACTCATTTGCAAGCAACTGCCAGCCACAGAGCTGTCAGCACATGTTGTGCCTGAGCTAGTAAGCTCTACCATAAGGGAAGGGTGATTAACTTTTACAAGGTCACGTGGCAATGCAAATAATTAGTTACAAATTAAGACTCAAGCATGGCTTGACAATTTGGCAGCCATGAAGATTGTTTCTTCTTTCACAAGGCAGGTTTTCTGCTTCATACTCCTTACAGATCTCTGCAGCAGCTCTACCATCACCTGGAGCACCTCTCCTGTGAGGACAGACTGAAGGAGTTGGGGCTGTTCAGTCTGGAGAGGAGAAGGCTCCCAGGTGACCTCATTGTGGCCTTCCAGGATCTGAAGGGGGCTACAGGAAGGCTGGGGAGGGGACTGCTCAGGATCTGAGGGAGTGCTAGGACTAGGGGGAATGGAATGAAGCTGGAGGTGGGGAGATTGAGGCTGGAGGTGAGGAGGAAGTTCTTCCCCAGGAGAGTGGTGAAGCCCTGGAATGGGTTGTCCAGGGAGGTGGTTGGGGCCCTGTCCCTGGAGGTGTTTAAGCCCAGGCTGGCTGAGGCTGTGGCCAGGCTGATGTAGTGTGGGGTGTCCCCTGCCCATGGCAGGGGGGTTGGAACTGGATGATCCTTGTGGTCCCTTCCAACCCTGACTGATACTATGATACTCTTCTCTAAAACACATGCATGACCAAAGCAACACAAAAATGTTTCAGATGAAGGATCACTCCCTTTTACAGAGCCAACATGCCAAAGACACTGCTGGAAGAAGGGAAAAAAAGGATACTGAAGTTTCCTTACCTGCTGTGCTCCATCCCCACTAACAATAGGGGAAGTTAGAAGAGGGATTTCACTACTTATAATCGAAGTGGTATCCAGTAAGGGTGGATGTTCTGCCATCATTGATGGTACACTACTTCACAGGATCACCTGCAAAGAAAAGTTACTCAAATGGTTAAGCTATATAAATCTTTCTGAATAATTACCCTCAAAAACAGGCTCATTTTAAAAATAAATAGATAAAACAAAACCAGGCCCTCTAGAAAGTTCATTTCCACAAGGTTCCAGCAACAAAGCAAACCTGAAGCTGTGTGTTGCCGGCCC
>NW_027144352.1:0-38521 GCF_026170545.1 Melanerpes formicivorus | reverse complement strand
AGCACAGGAATAAGGTAGGGAAGAATTCTAAGGCTCATTTTGACTGCCTCCAGAAGTTAGATCAGATGGCAAATTGGATTTGGTGCTAGGTCTTTCCCTTTAGGTTTTACCCCAACAATGTTTTCATTAGTTTCGCTCACTCTTGAAATCAAGCATTTTACAGCAGGTTGGAGCAGCCTGTATCTCAGCACAGGAATAAGGTAGGGAAGAATTCTAAGGCTCATTTTGACTGCCTCCAGAAGTTAGATCAGATGGCAAATTGGATTTGGTGCTAGGTCTTTCCCTTTAGGTTTTACCCCAACAATGTTTTCATTAGTTTCGCTCACTCTCGAAATCAAGCATTTTACAGCAGGTTGGAGCAGCCTGTATCTCAGCACAGGAATAAGGTAGGGGAAGAATTCTAAGGCTCATTTTGACTGCCTCCAGAAGTTAGATCAGATGGCAAATTGGATTTGGTGCTAGGTCTTTCCCTTTAGGTTTTACCCCCAACAATGTTTTCATTAGTTTCGCTCACTCTCGAAATCAAGCATTTTACAGCAGGTTGGAGCAGCCTGTATCTCAGCACAGGAATAAGGTAGGGAAGAATTCTAAGGATCATTTTGACTGCCTCCAGAAGTTAGATCAGATGGCAAATTGGATTTGGTGCTAGGTCTTTCCCTTTAGGTTTTACCCCAACAATGTTTTCATTAGTTTCGCTCACTCTCGAAATCAAAGCATTTTACAGCAGGTTGGAGCAGCCTGTATCTCAGCACAGGAATAAGGTAGGGAAGAATTCTAAGGATCATTTTGACTGCCTCCAGAAGTTAGATCAGATGGCAAATTGGATTTGGTGCTAGGTCTTTCCCTTTAGGTTTTACCCCAACAATGTTTTCATTAGTTTCGCTCACTCTCGAAATCAAGCATTTTACAGCAGGTTGGAGCAGCCTGTATCTCAGCACAGGAATAAGGTAGGGAAGAGTTCTAAGGATCATTTTGACTGCCTCCAGAAGTTAGATCAGATGGCAAATTGGATTTGGTGCTAGGTCTTTCCCTTTAGGTTTTACCCCAACAATGTTTTCATTAGTTTCGCTCACTCTCGAAATCAAGCATTTTACAGCAGGTTGGAGCAGCCTGTATCTCAGCACAGGAATAAGGTAGGGAAGAATTCTAAGGATCATTTTGACTGCCTCCAGAAGTTAGATCAGATGGCAAATTGGATTTGGTGCTAGGTCTTTCCCTTTAGGTTTTACCCCAACAATGTTTTCATTAGTTTCGCTCACTCTCGAAATCAAGCATTTTACAGCAGGTTGGAGCAGCCTGTATCTCAGCACAGGAATAAGGTAGGGAAGAATTCTAAGGCTCATTTTTGACTGCCTCCAGAAGT
Source organism: Melanerpes formicivorus (assembly GCF_026170545.1). Taxonomy (NCBI): domain Eukaryota; kingdom Metazoa; phylum Chordata; class Aves; order Piciformes; family Picidae; genus Melanerpes; species Melanerpes formicivorus. The sequence continues at coordinate 37,158 of NW_027144352.1, read as the reverse complement.
TAGATCAGATGGCAAATTGGATTTGGTGCTAGGTCTTTCCCTTTAGGTTTTACCCCAACAATGTTTTCATTAGTTTCGCTCACTCTCGAAATCAAGCATTTTACAGCAGGTTGGAGCAGCCTGTATCTCAGCACAGGAATAAGGTAGGGAAGAATTCTAAGGCTCATTTTGACTGCCTCCAGAAGTTAGATCAGATGGCAAATTGGATTTGGTGCTAGGTCTTTCCCTTTAGGTTTTACCCCAACAATGTTTTCATTAGTTTCGCTCACTCTCGAAATCAAGCATTTTACAGCAGGTTGGAGCAGCCTGTATCTCAGCACAGGAATAAGGTAGGGAAGAATTCTAAGGCTCATTTTGACTGCCTCCAGAAGTTAGATCAGATGGCAAATTGGATTTGGTGCTAGGTCTTTCCCTTTAGGTTTTACCCCAACAATGTTTTCATTAGTTTCGCTCACTCTTGAAATCAAGCATTTTACAGCAGGTTGAGCAGCCTGTATCTCAGCACAGGAATAAGGTAGGGAAGAATTCTAAGGCTCATTTTGACTGCCTCCAGAAGTTAGATCAGATGGCAAATTGGATTTGGTGCTAGGTCTTTCCCTTTAGGTTTTACCCCAACAATGTTTTCATTAGTTTCGCTCACTCTCGAAATCAAGCATTTTACAGCAGGTTGGAGCAGCCTGTATCTCAGCACAGGAATAAGGTAGGGAAGAATTCTAAGGATCATTTTGACTGCCTCCAGAAGTTAGATCAGATGGCAAATTGGATTTGGTGCTAGGTCTTTCCCTTTAGGTTTTACCCCAACAATGTTTTCATTAGTTTCGCTCACTCTCGAAATCAAGCATTTTACAGCAGGTTGGAGCAGCCTGTATCTCAGCACAGGAATAAGGTAGGGAAGAGTTCTAAGGATCATTTTGACTGCCTCCAGAAGTTAGATCAGATGGCAAATTGGATTTGGTGCTAGGTCTTTCCCTTTAGGTTTTACCCCAACAATGTTTTCATTAGTTTCGCTCACTCTCGAAATCAAGCATTTTACAGCAGGTTGGAGCAGCCTGTATCTCAGCACAGGAATAAGGTAGGGAAGAATTCTAAGGATCATTTTGACTGCCTCCAGAAGTTAGATCAGATGGCAAATTGGATTTGGTGCTAGGTCTTTCCCTTTAGGTTTTACCCCAACAATGTTTTCATTAGTTTCGCTCACTCTCGAAATCAAGCATTTTACAGCAGGTTGGAGCAGCCTGTATCTCAGCACAGGAATAAGGTAGGGAAGAATTCTAAGGATCATTTTGACTGCCTCCAGAAGTTAGATCAGATGGCAAATTGGATTTGGTGCTAGGTCTTTCCCTTTAGGTTTTACCCCAACAATGTTTTCATTAGTTTCGCTCACTCTCGAAATCAAGCATTTTACAGCAGGTTGGAGCAGCCTGTATCTCAGCACAGGAATAAGGTAGGGAAGAATTCTAAGGCTCATTTTGACTGCCTCCAGAAGTTAGATCAGATGGCAAATTGGATTTGGTGCTAGGTCTTTCCCTTTAGGTTTTACCCCAACAATGTTTTCATTAGTTTCGCTCACTCTCGAAATCAAGCATTTTACAGCAGGTTGGAGCAGCCTGTATCTCAGCACAGGAATAAGGTAGGGAAGAATTCTAAGGCTCATTTTGACTGCCTCCAGAAGTTAGATCAGATGGCAAATTGGATTTGGTGCTAGGTCTTTCCCTTTAGGTTTTACCCCAACAATGTTTTCATTAGTTTCGCTCACTCTCGAAATCAAGCATTTTACAGCAGGTTGGAGCAGCCTGTATCTCAGCACAGGAATAAGGTAGGGAAGAGTTCTAAGGCTCATTTTGACTGCCTCCAGAAGTTAGATCAGATGGCAAATTGGATTTGGTGCTAGGTCTTTCCCTTTAGGTTTTACCCCAACAATGGTTTCATTAGTTTCGCTCACTCTCGAAATCAAGCATTTTACAGCAGGTTGGAGCAGCCTGTATCTCAGCACAGGAATAAGGTAGGGAAGAATTCTAAGGCTCATTTTGACTGCCTCCAGAAGTTAGATCAGATGGCAAATTGGATTTGGTGCTAGGTCTTTCCCTTTAGGTTTTACCCCAACAATGTTTTCATTAGTTTCGCTCACTCTCGAAATCAAGCATTTTACAGCAGGTTGGAGCAGCCTGTATCTCAGCACAGGAATAAGGTAGGGAAGAATTCTAAGGCTCATTTTGACTGCCTCCAGAAGTTAGATCAGATGGCAAATTGGATTTGGTGCTAGGTCTTTCCCTTTAGGTTTTACCCCAACAATGTTTTCATTAGTTTCGCTCACTCTCGAAATCAAGCATTTTACAGCAGGTTGGAGCAGCCTGTATCTCAGCACAGGAATAAGGTAGGAAGAATTCTAAGGCTCATTTTGACTGCCTCCAGAAGTTAGATCAGATGGCAAATTGGATTTGGTGCTAGGTCTTTCCCTTTAGGTTTTACCCCAACAATGTTTTCATTAGTTTCGCTCACTCTCGAAATCAAGCATTTTACAGCAGGTTGGAGCAGCCTGTATCTCAGCACAGGAATAAGGTAGGGAAGAATTCTAAGGCTCATTTTGACTGCCTCCAGAAGTTAGATCAGATGGCAAATTGGATTTGGTGCTAGGTCTTTCCCTTTAGGTTTTACCCCAACAATGTTTTCATTAGTTTCGCTCACTCTCGAAATCAAGCATTTTACAGCAGGTTGGAGCAGCCTGTATCTCAGCACAGGAATAAGGTAGGGAAGAATTCTAAGGATCATTTTGACTGCCTCCAGAAGTTAGATCAGATGGCAAATTGGATTTGGTGCTAGGTCTTTCCTTTAGGTTTTACCCCAACAATGTTTTCATTAGTTTCGCTCACTCTCGAAATCAAGCATTTTACAGCAGGTTGGAGCAGCCTGTATCTCAGCACAGGAATAAGGTAGGGAAGAATTCTAAGGCTCATTTTGACTGCCTCCAGAAGTTAGATCAGATGGCAAATTGGATTTGGTGCTAGGTCTTTCCCTTTAGGTTTTACCCCAACAATGTTTTCATTAGTTTCGCTCACTCTCGAAATCAAGCATTTTACAGCAGGTTGGAGCAGCCTGTATCTCAGCACAGGAATAAGGTAGGGAAGAATTCTAAGGATCATTTTGACTGCCTCCAGAAGTTAGATCAGATGGCAAATTGGATTTGGTGCTAGGTCTTTCCCTTTAGGTTTTACCCCAACAATGTTTTCATTAGTTTCGCTCACTCTCGAAATCAAGCATTTTACAGCAGGTTGGAGCAGCCTGTATCTCAGCACAGGAATAAGGTAGGGAAGAATTCTAAGGCTCATTTTGACTGCCTCCAGAAGTTAGATCAGATGGCAAATTGGATTTGGTGCTAGGTCTTTCCCTTTAGGTTTTACCCCAACAATGTTTTCATTAGTTTCGCTCACTCTCGAAATCAAGCATTTTACAGCAGGTTGGAGCAGCCTGTATCTCAGCACAGGAATAAGGTAGGGAAGAATTCTAAGGCTCATTTTGACTGCCTCCAGAAGTTAGATCAGATGGCAAATTGGATTTGGTGCTAGGTCTTTCCCTTTAGGTTTTACCCCAACAATGTTTTCATTAGTTTCGCTCACTCTCGAAATCAAGCATTTTACAGCAGGTTGGAGCAGCCTGTATCTCAGCACAGGAATAAGGTAGGGAAGAATTCTAAGGCTCATTTTGACTGCCTCCAGAAGTTAGATCAGATGGCAAATTGGATTTGGTGCTAGGTCTTTCCCTTTAGGTTTTACCCCAACAATGTTTTCATTAGTTTCGCTCACTCTCGAAATCAAGCATTTTACAGCAGGTTGGAGCAGCCTGTATCTCAGCACAGGAATAAGGTAGGGAAGAATTCTAAGGCTCATTTTGACTGCCTCCAGAAGTTAGATCAGATGGCAAATTGGATTTGGTGCTAGGTCTTTCCCTTTAGGTTTTACCCCAACAATGTTTTCATTAGTTTCGCTCACTCTCGAAATCAAGCATTTTACAGCAGGTTGGAGCAGCCTGTATCTCAGCACAGGAATAAGGTAGGGAAGAATTCTAAGGCTCATTTTGACTGCCTCCAGAAGTTAGATCAGATGGCAAATTGGATTTGGTGCTAGGTCTTTCCCTTTAGGTTTTACCCCAACAATGTTTTCATTAGTTTCGCTCACTCTCGAAATCAAGCATTTTACGGCAGGTTGGAGCAGCCTGTATCTCAGCACAGGAATAAGGTAGGGAAGAATTCTAAGGCTCATTTTGACTGCCTCCAGAAGTTAGATCAGATGGCAAATTGGATTTGGTGCTAGGTCTTTCCCTTTAGGTTTTACCCCAACAATGTTTTCATTAGTTTCGCTCACTCTCGAAATCAAGCATTTTACAGCAGGTTGGAGCAGCCTGTATCTCAGCACAGGAATAAGGTAGGGAAGAGTTCTAAGGCTCATTTTGACTGCCTCCAGAAGTTAGATCAGATGGCAAATTGGATTTGGTGCTAGGTCTTTCCCTTTAGGTTTTACCCCAACAATGTTTTCATTAGTTTCGCTCACTCTCGAAATCAAGCATTTTACAGCAGGTTGGAGCAGCCTGTATCTCAGCACAGGAATAAGGTAGGGAAGAATTCTAAGGCTCATTTTGACTGCCTCCAGAAGTTAGATCAGATGGCAAATTGGATTTGGTGCTAGGTCTTTCCCTTTAGGTTTTACCCCAACAATGTTTTCATTAGTTTCGCTCACTCTCGAAATCAAGCATTTTACAGCAGGTTGGAGCAGCCTGTATCTCAGCACAGGAATAAGGTAGGGAAGAATTCTAAGGATCATTTTGACTGCCTCCAGAAGTTAGATCAGATGGCAAATTGGATTTGGTGCTAGGTCTTTCCCTTTAGGTTTTACCCCAACAATGTTTTCATTAGTTTCGCTCACTCTCGAAATCAAGCATTTTACAGCAGGTTGGAGCAGCCTGTATCTCAGCACAGGAATAAGGTAGGGAAGAATTCTAAGGATCATTTTGACTGCCTCCAGAAGTTAGATCAGATGGCAAATTGGATTTGGTGCTAGGTCTTTCCCTTTAGGTTTTACCCCAACAATGTTTTCATTAGTTTCGCTCACTCTCGAAATCAAGCATTTTACAGCAGGTTGGAGCAGCCTGTATCTCAGCACAGGAATAAGGTAGGGAAGAATTCTAAGGATCATTTTGACTGCCTCCAGAAGTTAGATCAGATGGCAAATTGGATTTGGTGCTAGGTCTTTCCCTTTAGGTTTTACCCCAACAATGTTTTCATTAGTTTCGCTCACTCTCGAAATCAAGCATTTTACAGCAGGTTGGAGCAGCCTGTATCTCAGCACAGGAATAAGGTAGGGAAGAATTCTAAGGATCATTTTGACTGCCTCCAGAAGTTAGATCAGATGGCAAATTGGATTTGGTGCTAGGTCTTTCCCTTTAGGTTTTACCCCAACAATGTTTTCATTAGTTTCGCTCACTCTCGAAATCAAGCATTTTACAGCAGGTTGGAGCAGCCTGTATCTCAGCACAGGAATAAGGTAGGGAAGAATTCTAAGGCTCATTTTGACTGCCTCCAGAAGTTAGATCAGATGGCAAATTGGATTTGGTGCTAGGTCTTTCCCTTTAGGTTTTACCCCAACAATGTTTTCATTAGTTTCGCTCACTCTCGAAATCAAGCATTTTACAGCAGGTTGGAGCAGCCTGTATCTCAGCACAGGAATAAGGTAGGGAAGAATTCTAAGGCTCATTTTGACTGCCTCCAGAAGTTAGATCAGATGGCAAATTGGATTTGGTGCTAGGTCTTTCCCTTTAGGTTTTACCCCAACAATGTTTTCATTAGTTTCGCTCACTCTCGAAATCAAGCATTTTACAGCAGGTTGGAGCAGCCTGTATCTCAGCACAGGAATAAGGTAGGGAAGAATTCTAAGGCTCATTTTGACTGCCTCCAGAAGTTAGATCAGATGGCAAATTGGATTTGGTGCTAGGTCTTTCCCTTTAGGTTTTACCCCAACAATGTTTTCATTAGTTTCGCTCACTCTCGAAATCAAGCATTTTACAGCAGGTTGGAGCAGCCTGTATCTCAGCACAGGAATAAGGTAGGGAAGAATTCTAAGGATCATTTTGACTGCCTCCAGAAGTTAGATCAGATGGCAAATTGGATTTGGTGCTAGGTCTTTCCCTTTAGGTTTTACCCCAACAATGTTTTCATTAGTTTCGCTCACTCTCGAAATCAAGCATTTTACAGCAGGTTGGAGCAGCCTGTATCTCAGCACAGGAATAAGGTAGGGAAGAATTCTAAGGCTCATTTTGACTGCCTCCAGAAGTTAGATCAGATGGCAAATTGGATTTGGTGCTAGGTCTTTCCCTTTAGGTTTTACCCCAACAATGTTTTCATTAGTTTCGCTCACTCTCGAAATCAAGCATTTTACAGCAGGTTGGAGCAGCCTGTATCTCAGCACAGGAATAAGGTAGGGAAGAATTCTAAGGATCATTTTGACTGCCTCCAGAAGTTAGATCAGATGGCAAATTGGATTTGGTGCTAGGTCTTTCCCTTTAGGTTTTACCCCAACAATGTTTTCATTAGTTTCGCTCACTCTCGAAATCAAGCATTTTACAGCAGGTTGGAGCAGCCTGTATCTCAGCACAGGAATAAGGTAGGGAAGAGTTCTAAGGCTCATTTTGACTGCCTCCAGAAGTTAGATCAGATGGCAAATTGGATTTGGTGCTAGGTCTTTCCCTTTAGGTTTTACCCCAACAATGTTTTCATTAGTTTCGCTCACTCTCGAAATCAAGCATTTTACAGCAGGTTGGAGCAGCCTGTATCTCAGCACAGGAATAAGGTAGGGAAGAATTCTAAGGCTCATTTTGACTGCCTCCAGAAGTTAGATCAGATGGCAAATTGGATTTGGTGCTAGGTCTTTCCCTTTAGGTTTTACCCCAACAATGTTTTCATTAGTTTCGCTCACTCTCGAAATCAAGCATTTTACAGCAGGTTGGAGCAGCCTGTATCTCAGCACAGGAATAAGGTAGGGAAGAATTCTAAGGATCATTTTGACTGCCTCCAGAAGTTAGATCAGATGGCAAATTGGATTTGGTGCTAGGTCTTTCCCTTTAGGTTTTACCCCAACAATGTTTTCATTAGTTTCGCTCACTCTCGAAATCAAGCATTTTACAGCAGGTTGGAGCAGCCTGTATCTCAGCACAGGAATAAGGTAGGGAAGAATTCTAAGGCTCATTTTGACTGCCTCCAGAAGTTAGATCAGATGGCAAATTGGATTTGGTGCTAGGTCTTTCCCTTTAGGTTTTACCCCAACAATGTTTTCATTAGTTTCGCTCACTCTCGAAATCAAGCATTTTACAGCAGGTTGGAGCAGCCTGTATCTCAGCACAGGAATAAGGTAGGGAAGAATTCTAAGGATCATTTTGACTGCCTCCAGAAGTTAGATCAGATGGCAAATTGGATTTGGTGCTAGGTCTTTCCCTTTAGGTTTTACCCCAACAATGTTTTCATTAGTTTCGCTCACTCTCGAAATCAAGCATTTTACAGCAGGTTGGAGCAGCCTGTATCTCAGCACAGGAATAAGGTAGGGAAGAATTCTAAGGATCATTTTGACTGCCTCCAGAAGTTAGATCAGATGGCAAATTGGATTTGGTGCTAGGTCTTTCCCTTTAGGTTTTACCCCAACAATGTTTTCATTAGTTTCGCTCACTCTCGAAATCAAGCATTTTACAGCAGGTTGGAGCAGCCTGTATCTCAGCACAGGAATAAGGTAGGGAAGAATTCTAAGGATCATTTTGACTGCCTCCAGAAGTTAGATCAGATGGCAAATTGGATTTGGTGCTAGGTCTTTCCCTTAGGTTTTACCCCAACAATGTTTTCATTAGTTTCGCTCACTCTCGAAATCAAGCATTTTACAGCAGGTTGGAGCAGCCTGTATCTCAGCACAGGAATAAGGTAGGGAAGAATTCTAAGGATCATTTTGACTGCCTCCAGAAGTTAGATCAGATGGCAAATTGGATTTGGTGCTAGGTCTTTCCCTTTAGGTTTTACCCCAACAATGTTTTCATTAGTTTCGCTCACTCTCGAAATCAAGCATTTTACAGCAGGTTGGAGCAGCCTGTATCTCAGCACAGGAATAAGGTAGGGAAGAATTCTAAGGATCATTTTGACTGCCTCCAGAAGTTAGATCAGATGGCAAATTGGATTTGGTGCTAGGTCTTTCCCTTTAGGTTTTACCCCAACAATGTTTTCATTAGTTTCGCTCACTCTCGAAATCAAGCATTTTACAGCAGGTTGGAGCAGCCTGTATCTCAGCACAGGAATAAGGTAGGGAAGAATTCTAAGGCTCATTTTGACTGCCTCCAGAAGTTAGATCAGATGGCAAATTGGATTTGGTGCTAGGTCTTTCCCTTTAGGTTTTACCCCAACAATGTTTTCATTAGTTTCGCTCACTCTCGAAATCAAGCATTTTACAGCAGGTTGGAGCAGCCTGTATCTCAGCACAGGAATAAGGTAGGGAAGAATTCTAAGGCTCATTTTGACTGCCTCCAGAAGTTAGATCAGATGGCAAATTGGATTTGGTGCTAGGTCTTTCCCTTTAGGTTTTACCCCAACAATGTTTTCATTAGTTTCGCTCACTCTCGAAATCAAGCATTTTACAGCAGGTTGGAGCAGCCTGTATCTCAGCACAGGAATAAGGTAGGGAAGAATTCTAAGGCTCATTTTGACTGCCTCCAGAAGTTAGATCAGATGGCAAATTGGATTTGGTGCTAGGTCTTTCCCTTTAGGTTTTACCCCAACAATGTTTTCATTAGTTTCGCTCACTCTCGAAATCAAGCATTTTACAGCAGGTTGGAGCAGCCTGTATCTCAGCACAGAATAAGGTAGGGAAGAATTCTAAGGCTCATTTTGACTGCCTCCAGAAGTTAGATCAGATGGCAAATTGGATTTGGTGCTAGGTCTTTCCCTTTAGGTTTTACCCCAACAATGTTTTCATTAGTTTCGCTCACTCTCGAAATCAAGCATTTTACAGCAGGTTGGAGCAGCCTGTATCTCAGCACAGGAATAAGGTAGGGAAGAATTCTAAGGATCATTTTGACTGCCTCCAGAAGTTAGATCAGATGGCAAATTGGATTTGGTGCTAGGTCTTTCCCTTTAGGTTTTACCCCAACAATGTTTTCATTAGTTTCGCTCACTCTCGAAATCAAGCATTTTACAGCAGGTTGGAGCAGCCTGTATCTCAGCACAGGAATAAGGTAGGGAAGAATTCTAAGGATCATTTTGACTGCCTCCAGAAGTTAGATCAGATGGCAAATTGGATTTGGTGCTAGGTCTTTCCCTTTAGGTTTTACCCCAACAATGTTTTCATTAGTTTCGCTCACTCTCGAAATCAAGCATTTTACAGCAGGTTGGAGCAGCCTGTATCTCAGCACAGGAATAAGGTAGGGAAGAGTTCTAAGGCTCATTTTTGACTGCCTCCAGAAGTTAGATCAGATGGCAAATTGGATTTGGTGCTAGGTCTTTCCCTTTAGGTTTTACCCCAACAATGTTTTCATTAGTTTCGCTCACTCTCGAAATCAAGCATTTTACAGCAGGTTGGAGCAGCCTGTATCTCAGCACAGGAATAAGGTAGGGAAGAATTCTAAGGCTCATTTTGACTGCCTCCAGAAGTTAGATCAGATGGCAAATTGGATTTGGTGCTAGGTCTTTCCCTTTAGGTTTTACCCCAACAATGTTTTCATTAGTTTCGCTCACTCTCGAAATCAAGCATTTTACAGCAGGTTGGAGCAGCCTGTATCTCAGCACAGGAATAAGGTAGGGAAGAATTCTAAGGATCATTTTTGACTGCCTCCAGAAGTTAGATCAGATGGCAAATTGGATTTGGTGCTAGGTCTTTCCCTTTAGGTTTTACCCCAACAATGTTTTCATTAGTTTCGCTCACTCTCGAAATCAAGCATTTTACAGCAGGTTGGAGCAGCCTGTATCTCAGCACAGGAATAAGGTAGGGAAGAATTCTAAGGATCATTTTTGACTGCCTCCAGAAGTTAGATCAGATGGCAAATTGGATTTGGTGCTAGGTCTTTCCCTTTAGGTTTTACCCCAACAATGTTTTCATTAGTTTCGCTCACTCTCGAAATCAAGCATTTTACAGCAGGTTGGAGCAGCCTGTATCTCAGCACAGGAATAAGGTAGGGAAGAATTCTAAGGATCATTTTGACTGCCTCCAGAAGTTAGATCAGATGGCAAATTGGATTTGGTGCTAGGTCTTTCCCTTTAGGTTTTACCCCAACAATGTTTCATTAGTTTCGCTCACTCTCGAAATCAAGCATTTTACAGCAGGTTGGAGCAGCCTGTATCTCAGCACAGGAATAAGGTAGGGAAGAATTCTAAGGATCATTTTGACTGCCTCCAGAAGTTAGATCAGATGGCAAATTGGATTTGGTGCTAGGTCTTTCCCTTTAGGTTTTACCCCAACAATGTTTTCATTAGTTTCGCTCACTCTCGAAATCAAGCATTTTACAGCAGGTTGGAGCAGCCTGTATCTCAGCACAGGAATAAGGTAGGGAAGAATTCTAAGGCTCATTTTGACTGCCTCCAGAAGTTAGATCAGATGGCAAATTGGATTTGGTGCTAGGTCTTTCCCTTTAGGTTTTACCCCAACAATGTTTTCATTAGTTTCGCTCACTCTCGAAATCAAGCATTTTACAGCAGGTTGGAGCAGCCTGTATCTCAGCACAGGAATAAGGTAGGGAAGAATTCTAAGGCTCATTTTGACTGCCTCCAGAAGTTAGATCAGATGGCAAATTGGATTTGGTGCTAGGTCTTTCCCTTTAGGTTTTACCCCAACAATGTTTTCATTAGTTTCGCTCACTCTCGAAATCAAGCATTTTTACAGCAGGTTGGAGCAGCCTGTATCTCAGCACAGGAATAAGGTAGGGAAGAATTCTAAGGCTCATTTTGACTGCCTCCAGAAGTTAGATCAGATGGCAAATTGGATTTGGTGCTAGGTCTTTCCCTTTAGGTTTTACCCCAACAAATGTTTTCATTAGTTTCGCTCACTCTCGAAATCAAGCATTTTACAGCAGGTTGGAGCAGCCTGTATCTCAGCACAGGAATAAGGTAGGAAGAATTCTAAGGCTCATTTTGACTGCCTCCAGAAGTTAGATCAGATGGCAAATTGGATTTGGTGCTAGGTCTTTCCCCTTTAGGTTTTACCCCAACAATGTTTTCATTAGTTTCGCTCACTCTCGAAATCAAGCATTTTACAGCAGGTTGGAGCAGCCTGTATCTCAGCACAGGAATAAGGTAGGGAAGAATTCTAAGGCTCATTTTGACTGCCTCCAGAAGTTAGATCAGATGGCAAATTGGATTGGTGCTAGGTCTTTCCCTTTAGGTTTTACCCCAACAATGTTTTCATTAGTTTCGCTCACTCTCGAAATCAAGCATTTTACAGCAGGTTGGAGCAGCCTGTATCTCAGCACAGGAATAAGGTAGGGAAGAATTCTAAGGATCATTTTGACTGCCTCCAGAAGTTAGATCAGATGGCAAATTGGATTTGGTGCTAGGTCTTTCCCTTTAGGTTTTACCCCAACAATGTTTTCATTAGTTTCGCTCACTCTCGAAATCAAGCATTTTACAGCAGGTTGGAGCAGCCTGTATCTCAGCACAGGAATAAGGTAGGGAAGAATTCTAAGGATCATTTTGACTGCCTCCAGAAGTTAGATCAGATGGCAAATTGGATTTGGTGCTAGGTCTTTCCCTTTAGGTTTTACCCCAACAATGTTTTCATTAGTTTCGCTCACTCTCGAAATCAAGCATTTTACAGCAGGTTGGAACAGCCTGTATCTCAGCACAGGAATAAGGTAGGGAAGAATTCTAAGGATCATTTTGACTGCCTCCAGAAGTTAGATCAGATGGCAAATTGGATTTGGTGCTAGGTCTTTCCCTTTAGGTTTTACCCCAACAATGTTTTCATTAGTTTCGCTCACTCTCGAAATCAAGCATTTTACAGCAGGTTGGAGCAGCCTGTATCTCAGCACAGGAATAAGGTAGGGAAGAATTCTAAGGCTCATTTTGACTGCCTCCAGAAGTTAGATCAGATGGCAAATTGGATTTGGTGCTAGGTCTTTCCCTTTAGGTTTTACCCCAACAATGTTTTCATTAGTTTCGCTCACTCTCGAAATCAAGCATTTTACAGCAGGTTGGAGCAGCCTGTATCTCAGCACAGGAATAAGGTAGGGAAGAATTCTAAGGATCATTTTGACTGCCTCCAGAAGTTAGATCAGATGGCAAATTGGATTTGGTGCTAGGTCTTTCCCTTTAGGTTTTACCCCAACAATGTTTTCATTAGTTTCGCTCACTCTCGAAATCAAGCATTTTACAGCAGGTTGGAGCAGCCTGTATCTCAGCACAGGAATAAGGCAGGGAAGAGTTCTAAGGCTCATTTTGACTGCCTCCAGAAGTTAGATCAGATGGCAAATTGGATTTGGTGCTAGGTCTTTCCCTTTAGGTTTTACCCCAACAATGTTTTCATTAGTTTCGCTCACTCTCGAAATCAAGCATTTTACAGCAGGTTGGAGCAGCCTGTATCTCAGCACAGGAATAAGGTAGGGAAGAATTCTAAGGATCATTTTGACTGCCTCCAGAAGTTAGATCAGATGGCAAATTGGATTTGGTGCTAGGTCTTTCCCTTTAGGTTTTACCCCAACAATGTTTTCATTAGTTTCGCTCACTCTCGAAATCAAGCATTTTACAGCAGGTTGGAGCAGCCTGTATCTCAGCACAGGAATAAGGTAGGGAAGAATTCTAAGGCTCATTTTGACTGCCTCCAGAAGTTAGATCAGATGGCAAATTGGATTTGGTGCTAGGTCTTTCCCTTTAGGTTTTACCCCAACAATGTTTTCATTAGTTTCGCTCACTCTCGAAATCAAGCATTTTACAGCAGGTTGGAGCAGCCTGTATCTCAGCACAGGAATAAGGTAGGGAAGAATTCTAAGGCTCATTTTGACTGCCTCCAGAAGTTAGATCAGATGGCAAATTGGATTTGGTGCTAGGTCTTTCCCTTTAGGTTTTACCCCAACAATGTTTTCATTAGTTTCGCTCACTCTCGAAATCAAGCATTTTACAGCAGGTTGGAGCAGCCTGTATCTCAGCACAGGAATAAGGTAGGGAAGAATCCTAAGGCTCATTTTGACTGCCTCCAGAAGTTAGATCAGATGGCAAATTGGATTTGGTGCTAGGTCTTTCCCTTTAGGTTTTACCCCAACAATGTTTTCATTAGTTTCGCTCACTCTCGAAATCAAGCATTTTACAGCAGGTTGGAGCAGCCTGTATCTCAGCACAGGAATAAGGTAGGGAAGAATTCTAAGGCTCATTTTGACTGCCTCCAGAAGTTAGATCAGATGGCAAATTGGATTTGGTGCTAGGTCTTTCCCTTTAGGTTTTACCCCAACAATGTTTTCATTAGTTTCGCTCACTCTCGAAATCAAGCATTTTACAGCAGGTTGGAGCAGCCTGTATCTCAGCACAGGAATAAGGTAGGGAAGAATTCTAAGGCTCATTTTGACTGCCTCCAGAAGTTAGATCAGATGGCAAATTGGATTTGGTGCTAGGTCTTTCCCTTTAGGTTTTACCCCAACAATGTTTTCATTAGTTTCGCTCACTCTCGAAATCAAGCATTTTACAGCAGGTTGGAGCAGCCTGTATCTCAGCACAGGAATAAGGTAGGGAAGAATTCTAAGGCTCATTTTGACTGCCTCCAGAAGTTAGATCAGATGGCAAATTGGATTTGGTGCTAGGTCTTTCCCTTTAGGTTTTACCCCAACAATGTTTTCATTAGTTTCGCTCACTCTCGAAATCAAGCATTTTACAGCAGGTTGGAGCAGCCTGTATCTCAGCACAGGAATAAGGTAGGGAAGAATTCTAAGGCTCATTTTGACTGCCTCCAGAAGTTAGATCAGATGGCAAATTGGATTTGGTGCTAGGTCTTTCCCTTTAGGTTTTACCCCAACAATGTTTTCATTAGTTTCGCTCACTCTCGAAATCAAGCATTTTACAGCAGGTTGGAGCAGCCTGTATCTCAGCACAGGAATAAGGTAGGGAAGAATTCTAAGGCTCATTTTGACTGCCTCCAGAAGTTAGATCAGATGGCAAATTGGATTTGGTGCTAGGTCTTTCCCTTTAGGTTTTACCCCAACAATGTTTTCATTAGTTTCGCTCACTCTCGAAATCAAGCATTTTACAGCAGGTTGGAGCAGCCTGTATCTCAGCACAGGAATAAGGTAGGGAAGAATCCTAAGGCTCATTTTGACTGCCTCCAGAAGTTAGATCAGATGGCAAATTGGATTTGGTGCTAGGTCTTTCCCTTTAGGTTTTACCCCAACAATGTTTTCATTAGTTTCGCTCACTCTCGAAATCAAGCATTTTACAGCAGGTTGGAGCAGCCTGTATCTCAGCACAGGAATAAGGTAGGGAAGAATTCTAAGGATCATTTTGACTGCCTCCAGAAGTTAGATCAGATGGCAAATTGGATTTGGTGCTAGGTCTTTCCCTTTAGGTTTTACCCCAACAATGTTTTCATTAGTTTCGCTCACTCTCGAAATCAAGCATTTTACAGCAGGTTGGAGCAGCCTGTATCTCAGCACAGGAATAAGGTAGGGAAGAATTCTAAGGATCATTTTGACTGCCTCCAGAAGTTAGATCAGATGGCAAATTGGATTTGGTGCTAGGTCTTTCCCTTTAGGTTTTACCCCAACAATGTTTTCATTAGTTTCGCTCACTCTCGAAATCAAGCATTTTACAGCAGGTTGGAGCAGCCTGTATCTCAGCACAGGAATAAGGTAGGGAAGAATTCTAAGGCTCATTTTGACTGCCTCCAGAAGTTAGATCAGATGGCAAATTGGATTTGGTGCTAGGTCTTTCCCTTTAGGTTTTACCCCAACAATGTTTTCATTAGTTTCGCTCACTCTCGAAATCAAGCATTTTACAGCAGGTTGGAGCAGCCTGTATCTCAGCACAGGAATAAGGTAGGGAAGAATTCTAAGGCTCATTTTGACTGCCTCCAGAAGTTAGATCAGATGGCAAATTGGATTTGGTGCTAGGTCTTTCCCTTTAGGTTTTACCCCAACAATGTTTTCATTAGTTTCGCTCACTCTCGAAATCAAGCATTTTACAGCAGGTTGGAGCAGCCTGTATCTCAGCACAGGAATAAGGTAGGGAAGAATTCTAAGGATCATTTTGACTGCCTCCAGAAGTTAGATCAGATGGCAAATTGGATTTGGTGCTAGGTCTTTCCCTTTAGGTTTTACCCCAACAATGTTTTCATTAGTTTCGCTCACTCTCGAAATCAAGCATTTTACAGCAGGTTGGAGCAGCCTGTATCTCAGCACAGGAATAAGGTAGGGAAGAATTCTAAGGATCATTTTGACTGCCTCCAGAAGTTAGATCAGATGGCAAATTGGATTTGGTGCTAGGTCTTTCCCTTTAGGTTTTACCCCAACAATGTTTTCATTAGTTTCGCTCACTCTCGAAATCAAGCATTTTACAGCAGGTTGGAGCAGCCTGTATCTCAGCACAGGAATAAGGTAGGGAAGAATTCTAAGGCTCATTTTGACTGCCTCCAGAAGTTAGATCAGATGGCAAATTGGATTTGGTGCTAGGTCTTTCCCTTTAGGTTTTACCCCAACAATGTTTTCATTAGTTTCGCTCACTCTCGAAAGCAAGCATTTTACAGCAGGTTGGAGCAGCCTGTATCTCAGCACAGGAATAAGGTAGGGAAGAATTCTAAGGCTCATTTTGACTGCCTCCAGAAGTTAGATCAGATGGCAAATTGGATTTGGTGCTAGGTCTTTCCCTTTAGGTTTTACCCCAACAATGTTTTCATTAGTTTCGCTCACTCTCGAAATCAAGCATTTTACAGCAGGTTGGAGCAGCCTGTATCTCAGCACAGGAATAAGGTAGGGAAGAATTCTAAGGATCATTTTGACTGCCTCCAGAAGTTAGATCAGATGGCAAATTGGATTTGGTGCTAGGTCTTTCCCTTTAGGTTTTACCCCAACAATGTTTTCATTAGTTTCGCTCACTCTCGAAATCAAGCATTTTACAGCAGGTTGGAGCAGCCTGTATCTCAGCACAGGAATAAGGTAGGGAAGAATTCTAAGGATCATTTTGACTGCCTCCAGAAGTTAGATCAGATGGCAAATTGGATTTGGTGCTAGGTCTTTCCCTTTAGGTTTTACCCCAACAATGTTTTCATTAGTTTCGCTCACTCTCGAAATCAAGCATTTTACAGCAGGTTGGAGCAGCCTGTATCTCAGCACAGGAATAAGGTAGGGAAGAATTCTAAGGCTCATTTTGACTGCCTCCAGAAGTTAGATCAGATGGCAAATTGGATTTGGTGCTAGGTCTTTCCCTTTAGGTTTTACCCCAACAATGTTTTCATTAGTTTCGCTCACTCTCGAAATCAAGCATTTTACAGCAGGTTGGAGCAGCCTGTATCTCAGCACAGGAATAAGGTAGGGAAGAATTCTAAGGCTCATTTTGACTGCCTCCAGAAGTTAGATCAGATGGCAAATTGGATTTGGTGCTAGGTCTTTCCCTTTAGGTTTTACCCCAACAATGTTTTCATTAGTTTCGCTCACTCTCGAAATCAAGCATTTTACAGCAGGTTGGAGCAGCCTGTATCTCAGCACAGGAATAAGGTAGGGAAGAATTCTAAGGCTCATTTTGACTGCCTCCAGAAGTTAGATCAGATGGCAAATTGGATTTGGTGCTAGGTCTTTCCCTTTAGGTTTTACCCCAACAATGTTTTCATTAGTTTCGCTCACTCTCGAAATCAAGCATTTTACGGCAGGTTGGAGCAGCCTGTATCTCAGCACAGGAATAAGGTAGGGAAGAATTCTAAGGCTCATTTTGACTGCCTCCAGAAGTTAGATCAGATGGCAAATTGGATTTGGTGCTAGGTCTTTCCCTTTAGGTTTTACCCCAACAATGTTTTCATTAGTTTCGCTCACTCTCGAAATCAAGCATTTTACAGCAGGTTGGAGCAGCCTGTATCTCAGCACAGGAATAAGGTAGGGAAGAATTCAAATGCTCATTTTGACTGCCTCCAGAAGTTAGATCAGATGGCAAATTGGATTTGGTGCTAGGTCTTTCCCTTTAGGTTTTTACCCCAACAATGTTTTCATTAGTTTCGCTCACTCTCGAAATCAAGCATTTTACAGCAGGTTGGAGCAGCCTGTATCTCAGCACAGGAATAAGGTAGGGAAGAATTCTAAGGATCATTTTGACTGCCTCCAGAAGTTAGATCAGATGGCAAATTGGATTTGGTGCTAGGTCTTTCCCTTTAGGTTTTACCCCAACAATGTTTTCATTAGTTTCGCTCACTCTCGAAATCAAGCATTTTACAGCAGGTTGGAGCAGCCTGTATCTCAGCACAGGAATAAGGTAGGGAAGAGTTCTAAGGATCATTTTGACTGCCTCCAGAAGTTAGATCAGATGGCAAATTGGATTTGGTGCTAGGTCTTTCCCTTTAGGTTTTACCCCAACAATGTTTTCATTAGTTTCGCTCACTCTCGAAATCAAGCATTTTACAGCAGGTTGGAGCAGCCTGTATCTCAGCACAGGAATAAGGTAGGGAAGAATTCTAAGGCTCATTTTGACTGCCTCCAGAAGTTAGATCAGATGGCAAATTGGATTTGGTGCTAGGTCTTTCCCTTTAGGTTTTACCCCAACAATGTTTTCATTAGTTTCGCTCACTCTCGAAATCAAGCATTTTACAGCAGGTTGGAGCAGCCTGTATCTCAGCACAGGAATAAGGTAGGGAAGAATTCTAAGGCTCATTTTGACTGCCTCCAGAAGTTAGATCAGATGGCAAATTGGATTTGGTGCTAGGTCTTTCCCTTTAGGTTTTACCCCAACAATGTTTTCATTAGTTTCGCTCACTCTCGAAATCAAGCATTTTACAGCAGGTTGGAGCAGCCTGTATCTCAGCACAGGAATAAGGTAGGGAAGAATTCTAAGGCTCATTTTGACTGCCTCCAGAAGTTAGATCAGATGGCAAATTGGATTTGGTGCTAGGTCTTTCCCTTTAGGTTTTACCCCAACAATGTTTTCATTAGTTTCGCTCACTCTCGAAATCAAGCATTTTACAGCAGGTTGGAGCAGCCTGTATCTCAGCACAGGAATAAGGTAGGGAAGAATTCTAAGGCTCATTTTGACTGCCTCCAGAAGTTAGATCAGATGGCAAATTGGATTTGGTGCTAGGTCTTTCCCTTTAGGTTTTACCCCAACAATGTTTTCATTAGTTTCGCTCACTCTCGAAATCAAGCATTTTACAGCAGGTTGGAGCAGCCTGTATCTCAGCACAGGAATAAGGTAGGGAAGAATTCTAAGGCTCATTTTGACTGCCTCCAGAAGTTAGATCAGATGGCAAATTGGATTTGGTGCTAGGTCTTTCCCTTTAGGTTTTACCCCAACAATGTTTTCATTAGTTTCGCTCACTCTCGAAATCAAGCATTTTACAGCAGGTTGGAGCAGCCTGTATCTCAGCACAGGAATAAGGTAGGGAAGAATTCTAAGGCTCATTTTGACTGCCTCCAGAAGTTAGATCAGATGGCAAATTGGATTTGGTGCTAGGTCTTTCCCTTTAGGTTTTACCCCAACAATGTTTTCATTAGTTTCGCTCACTCTCGAAATCAAGCATTTTACAGCAGGTTGGAGCAGCCTGTATCTCAGCACAGGAATAAGGTAGGGAAGAATTCTAAGGATCATTTTGACTGCCTCCAGAAGTTAGATCAGATGGCAAATTGGATTTGGTGCTAGGTCTTTCCCTTTAGGTTTTACCCCAACAATGGTTTCATTAGTTTCGCTCACTCTCGAAATCAAGCATTTTACAGCAGGTTGGAGCAGCCTGTATCTCAGCACAGGAATAAGGTAGGGAAGAATTCTAAGGCTCATTTTGACTGCCTCCAGAAGTTAGATCAGATGGCAAATTGGATTTGGTGCTAGGTCTTTCCCTTTAGGTTTTACCCCCAACAATGTTTTCATTAGTTTCGCTCACTCTCGAAATCAAGCATTTTACAGCAGGTTGGAGCAGCCTGTATCTCAGCACAGGAATAAGGTAGGGAAGAATTCTAAGGCTCATTTTGACTGCCTCCAGAAGTTAGATCAGATGGCAAATTGGATTTGGTGCTAGGTCTTTCCCTTTAGGTTTTACCCCAACAATGTTTTCATTAGTTTCGCTCACTCTCGAAATCAAGCATTTTACAGCAGGTTGGAGCAGCCTGTATCTCAGCACAGGAATAAGGTAGGGAAGAATTCTAAGGCTCATTTTGACTGCCTCCAGAAGTTAGATCAGATGGCAAATTGGATTTGGTGCTAGGTCTTTCCCTTTAGGTTTTACCCCAACAATGTTTTCATTAGTTTCGCTCACTCTCGAAATCAAGCATTTTACAGCAGGTTGGAGCAGCCTGTATCTCAGCACAGGAATAAGGTAGGGAAGAATTCTAAGGCTCATTTTGACTGCCTCCAGAAGTTAGATCAGATGGCAAATTGGATTTGGTGCTAGGTCTTTCCCTTTAGGTTTTACCCCAACAATGTTTTCATTAGTTTCGCTCACTCTCGAAATCAAGCATTTTACAGCAGGTTGGAGCAGCCTGTATCTCAGCACAGGAATAAGGTAGGGAAGAATTCTAAGGATCATTTTGACTGCCTCCAGAAGTTAGATCAGATGGCAAATTGGATTTGGTGCTAGGTCTTTCCCTTTAGGTTTTACCCCAACAATGTTTTCATTAGTTTCGCTCACTCTCGAAATCAAGCATTTTACAGCAGGTTGGAGCAGCCTGTATCTCAGCACAGGAATAAGGTAGGGAAGAATTCTAAGGCTCATTTTGACTGCCTCCAGAAGTTAGATCAGATGGCAAATTGGATTTGGTGCTAGGTCTTTCCCTTTAGGTTTTACCCCAACAATGTTTTCATTAGTTTCGCTCACTCTCGAAATCAAGCATTTTACAGCAGGTTGGAGCAGCCTGTATCTCAGCACAGGAATAAGGTAGGGAAGAATTCTAAGGATCATTTTGACTGCCTCCAGAAGTTAGATCAGATGGCAAATTGGATTTGGTGCTAGGTCTTTCCCTTTAGGTTTTACCCCAACAATGTTTTCATTAGTTTCGCTCACTCTCGAAATCAAGCATTTTACAGCAGGTTGGAGCAGCCTGTATCTCAGCACAGGAATAAGGTAGGGAAGAATTCTAAGGATCATTTTGACTGCCTCCAGAAGTTAGATCAGATGGCAAATTGGATTTGGTGCTAGGTCTTTCCCTTTAGGTTTTACCCCAACAATGTTTTCATTAGTTTCGCTCACTCTCGAAATCAAGCATTTTACAGCAGGTTGGAGCAGCCTGTATCTCAGCACAGGAATAAGGTAGGGAAGAATTCTAAGGATCATTTTGACTGCCTCCAGAAGTTAGATCAGATGGCAAATTGGATTTGGTGCTAGGTCTTTCCCTTTAGGTTTTACCCCAACAATGGTTTCATTAGTTTCGCTCACTCTCGAAATCAAGCATTTTACAGCAGGTTGGAGCAGCCTGTATCTCAGCACAGGAATAAGGTAGGGAAGAATTCTAAGGCTCATTTTGACTGCCTCCAGAAGTTAGATCAGATGGCAAATTGGATTTGGTGCTAGGTCTTTCCCTTTAGGTTTTACCCCAACAATGTTTTCATTAGTTTCGCTCACTCTCGAAATCAAGCATTTTACAGCAGGTTGGAGCAGCCTGTATCTCAGCACAGGAATAAGGTAGGGAAGAATTCTAAGGCTCATTTTGACTGCCTCCAGAAGTTAGATCAGATGGCAAATTGGATTTGGTGCTAGGTCTTTCCCTTTAGGTTTTACCCCAACAATGTTTTCATTAGTTTCGCTCACTCTCGAAATCAAGCATTTTACAGCAGGTTGGAGCAGCCTGTATCTCAGCACAGGAATAAGGTAGGGAAGAATTCTAAGGCTCATTTTGACTGCCTCCAGAAGTTAGATCAGATGGCAAATTGGATTTGGTGCTAGGTCTTTCCCTTTAGGTTTTACCCCAACAATGTTTTCATTAGTTTCGCTCACTCTCGAAATCAAGCATTTTACAGCCAGGTTGGAGCAGCCTGTATCTCAGCACAGGAATAAGGTAGGGAAGAATTCTAAGGCTCATTTTGACTGCCTCCAGAAGTTAGATCAGATGGCAAATTGGATTTGGTGCTAGGTCTTTCCCTTTAGGTTTTACCCCAACAAATGTTTTCATTAGTTTCGCTCACTCTCGAAATCAAGCATTTTACAGCAGGTTGGAGCAGCCTGTATCTCAGCACAGGAATAAGGTAGGGAAGAATTCTAAGGCTCATTTTGACTGCCTCCAGAAGTTAGATCAGATGGCAAATTGGATTTGGTGCTAGGTCTTTCCCTTTAGGTTTTACCCCAACAATGTTTTCATTAGTTTCGCTCACTCTCGAAATCAAGCATTTTACAGCAGGTTGGAGCAGCCTGTATCTCAGCACAGGAATAAGGTAGGGAAGAATTCTAAGGATCATTTTGACTGCCTCCAGAAGTTAGATCAGATGGCAAATTGTATTTGGTGCTAGGTCTTTCCCTTTAGGTTTTACCCCAACAATGTTTTCATTAGTTTCGCTCACCCTCGAAATCAAGCATTTTACAGCAGGTTGGAGCAGCCTGTATCTCAGCACAGGAATAAGGTAGGGAAGAGTTCTAAGGCTCATTTTGACTGCCTCCAGAAGTTAGATCAGATGGCAAATTGGATTTGGTGCTAGGTCTTTCCCTTTAGGTTTTACCCCAACAATGTTTTCATTAGTTTCGCTCACTCTCGAAATCAAGCATTTTACAGCAGGTTGGAGCAGCCTGTATCTCAGCACAGGAATAAGGTAGGGAAGAATTCTAAGGATCATTTTGACTGCCTCCAGAAGTTAGATCAGATGGCAAATTGGATTTGGTGCTAGGTCTTTCCCTTTAGGTTTTACCCAACAATGTTTTCATTAGTTTCGCTCACTCTCGAAATCAAGCATTTTACAGCAGGTTGGAGCAGCCTGTATCTCAGCACAGGAATAAGGTAGGGAAGAATTCTAAGGATCATTTTGACTGCCTCCAGAAGTTAGATCAGATGGCAAATTGGATTTGGTGCTAGGTCTTTCCCTTTAGGTTTTACCCCAACAATGTTTTCATTAGTTTCGCTCACTCTCGAAATCAAGCATTTTACAGCAGGTTGGAGCAGCCTGTATCTCAGCACAGGAATAAGGTAGGGAAGAATTCTAAGGATCATTTTGACTGCCTCCAGAAGTTAGATCAGATGGCAAATTGGATTTGGTGCTAGGTCTTTCCCTTTAGGTTTTACCCCAACAATGTTTTCATTAGTTTCGCTCACTCTCGAAATCAAGCATTTTACAGCAGGTTGGAGCAGCCTGTATCTCAGCACAGGAATAAGGTAGGGAAGAATTCTAAGGATCATTTTGACTGCCTCCAGAAGTTAGATCAGATGGCAAATTGGATTTGGTGCTAGGTCTTTCCCTTTAGGTTTTACCCCAACAATGTTTTCATTAGTTTCGCTCACTCTCGAAATCAAGCATTTTACAGCAGGTTGGAGCAGCCTGTATCTCAGCACAGGAATAAGGTAGGGAAGAATTCTAAGGCTCATTTTGACTGCCTCCAGAAGTTAGATCAGATGGCAAATTGGATTTGGTGCTAGGTCTTTCCCTTTAGGTTTTACCCCAACAATGTTTTCATTAGTTTCGCTCACTCTCGAAATCAAGCATTTTACAGCAGGTTGGAGCAGCCTGTATCTCAGCACAGGAATAAGGTAGGGAAGAATTCTAAGGCTCATTTTGACTGCCTCCAGAAGTTAGATCAGATGGCAAATTGGATTTGGTGCTAGGTCTTTCCCTTTAGGTTTTACCCCAACAATGTTTTCATTAGTTTCGCTCACTCTCGAAATCAAGCATTTTACAGCAGGTTGGAGCAGCCTGTATCTCAGCACAGGAATAAGGTAGGGAAGAATTCTAAGGATCATTTTGACTGCCTCCAGAAGTTAGATCAGATGGCAAATTGGATTTGGTGCTAGGTCTTTCCCTTTAGGTTTTACCCCAACAATGTTTTCATTAGTTTCGCTCACTCTCGAAATCAAGCATTTTACAGCAGGTTGGAGCAGCCTGTATCTCAGCACAGGAATAAGGTAGGGAAGAATTCTAAGGCTCATTTTGACTGCCTCCAGAAGTTAGATCAGATGGCAAATTGGATTTGGTGCTAGGTCTTTCCCTTTAGGTTTTACCCCAACAATGTTTTCATTAGTTTCGCTCACTCTCGAAATCAAGCATTTTACAGCAGGTTGGAGCAGCCTGTATCTCAGCACAGGAATAAGGTAGGGAAGAATTCTAAGGCTCATTTTGACTGCCTCCAGAAGTTAGATCAGATGGCAAATTGGATTTGGTGCTAGGTCTTTCCCTTTAGGTTTTACCCCAACAATGTTTTCATTAGTTTCGCTCACTCTCGAAATCAAGCATTTTACAGCAGGTTGGAGCAGCCTGTATCTCAGCACAGGAATAAGGTAGGGAAGAATTCTAAGGCTCATTTTGACTGCCTCCAGAAGTTAGATCAGATGGCAAATTGGATTTGGTGGCTAGGTCTTTCCCTTTAGGTTTTACCCCAACAATGTTTTCATTAGTTTCGCTCACTCTCGAAATCAAGCATTTTACAGCAGGTTGGAGCAGCCTGTATCTCAGCACAGGAATAAGGTAGGGAAGAATTCTAAGGCTCATTTTGACTGCCTCCAGAAGTTAGATCAGATGCGCAAATTGGATTTGGTGCTAGGTCTTTCCCTTTAGGTTTTACCCCAACAATGTTTTCATTAGTTTCGCTCACTCTCGAAATCAAGCATTTTACAGCAGGTTGGAGCAGCCTGTATCTCAGCACAGGAATAAGGTAGGGAAGAATTCTAAGGCTCATTTTGACTGCCTCCAGAAGTTAGATCAGATGGCAAATTGGATTTGGTGCTAGGTCTTTCCCTTTAGGTTTTACCCCAACAATGTTTTCATTAGTTTCGCTCACTCTCGAAATCAAGCATTTTACAGCAGGTTGGAGCAGCCTGTATCTCAGCACAGGAATAAGGTAGGGAAGAATTCTAAGGATCATTTTGACTGCCTCCAGAAGTTAGATCAGATGGCAAATTGGATTTGGTGCTAGGTCTTTCCCTTTAGGTTTTACCCCAACAATGTTTTCATTAGTTTCGCTCACTCTCGAAATCAAGCATTTTACAGCAGGTTGGAGCAGCCTGTATCTCAGCACAGGAATAAGGTAGGGAAGAATTCTAAGGATCATTTTGACTGCCTCCAGAAGTTAGATCAGATGGCAAATTGGATTTGGTGCTAGGTCTTTCCCTTTAGGTTTTACCCCAACAATGTTTTCATTAGTTTCGCTCACTCTCGAAATCAAGCATTTTACAGCAGGTTGGAGCAGCCTGTATCTCAGCACAGGAATAAGGTAGGGAAGAATTCTAAGGATCATTTTGACTGCCTCCAGAAGTTAGATCAGATGGCAAATTGGATTTGGTGCTAGGTCTTTCCCTTTAGGTTTTACCCCAACAATGTTTTCATTAGTTTCGCTCACTCTCGAAATCAAGCATTTTACAGCAGGTTGGAGCAGCCTGTATCTCAGCACAGGAATAAGGTAGGGAAGAATTCTAAGGCTCATTTTGACTGCCTCCAGAAGTTAGATCAGATGGCAAATTGGATTTGGTGCTAGGTCTTTCCCTTTAGGTTTTACCCCAACAATGTTTTCATTAGTTTCGCTCACTCTCGAAATCAAGCATTTTACAGCAGGTTGGAGCAGCCTGTATCTCAGCACAGGAATAAGGTAGGGAAGAATTCTAAGGATCATTTTGACTGCCTCCAGAAGTTAGATCAGATGGCAAATTGGATTTGGTGCTAGGTCTTTCCCTTTAGGTTTTACCCCAACAATGTTTTCATTAGTTTCGCTCACTCTCGAAATCAAGCATTTTACAGCAGGTTGGAGCAGCCTGTATCTCAGCACAGGAATAAGGTAGGGAAGAATTCAAATGCTCATTTTGACTGCCTCCAGAAGTTAGATCAGATGGCAAATTGGATTTGGTGCTAGGTCTTTCCCTTTAGGTTTTACCCCAACAATGTTTTCATTAGTTTCGCTCACTCTCGAAATCAAGCATTTTACAGCAGGTTGGAGCAGCCTGTATCTCAGCACAGGAATAAGGTAGGGAAGAATTCTAAGGCTCATTTTGACTGCCTCCAGAAGTTAGATCAGATGGCAAATTGGATTTGGTGCTAGGTCTTTCCCTTTAGGTTTTACCCCAACAATAACAATGTTTTCATTAGTTTCGCTCACTCTCGAAATCAAGCATTTTACAGCAGGTTGGAGCAGCCTGTATCTCAGCACAGGAATAAGGTAGGGAAGAATTCTAAGGATCATTTTGACTGCCTCCAGAAGTTAGATCAGATGGCAAATTGGATTTGGTGCTAGGTCTTTCCCTTTAGGTTTTACCCCAACAATGTTTTCATTAGTTTCGCTCACTCTCGAAATCAAGCATTTTACAGCAGGTTGGAGCAGCCTGTATCTCAGCACAGGAATAAGGTAGGGAAGAATTCTAAGGCTCATTTTGACTGCCTCCAGAAGTTAGATCAGATGGCAAATTGGATTTGGTGCTAGGTCTTTCCCTTTAGGTTTTACCCCCAACAATGTTTTCATTAGTTTCGCTCACTCTCGAAATCAAGCATTTTACAGCAGGTTGGAGCAGCCTGTATCTCAGCACAGGAATAAGGTAGGGAAGAATTCTAAGGATCATTTTGACTGCCTCCAGAAGTTAGATCAGATGGCAAATTGGATTTGGTGCTAGGTCTTTCCCTTTAGGTTTTACCCCAACAATGTTTTCATTAGTTTCGCTCACTCTCGAAATCAAGCATTTTACAGCAGGTTCGAACAGCCTGTATCTCAGCACAGGAATAAGGTAGGGAAGAATTCTAAGGATCATTTTGACTGCCTCCAGAAGTTAGATCAGATGGCAAATTGGATTTGGTGCTAGGTCTTTCCCTTTAGGTTTTACCCCAACAATGTTTTCATTAGTTTCGCTCACTCTCGAAATCAAGCATTTTACAGCAGGTTGGAGCAGCCTGTATCTCAGCACAGGAATAAGGTAGGGAAGAATTCTAAGGATCATTTTGACTGCCTCCAGAAGTTAGATCAGATGGCAAATTGGATTTGGTGCTAGGTCTTTCCCTTTAGGTTTTACCCCAACAATGTTTTCATTAGTTTCGCTCACTCTCGAAATCAAGCATTTTACAGCAGGTTGGAGCAGCCTGTATCTCAGCACAGGAATAAGGTAGGGAAGAATTCTAAGGCTCATTTTGACTGCCTCCAGAAGTTAGATCAGATGGCAAATTGGATTTGGTGCTAGGTCTTTCCCTTTAGGTTTTACCCCAACAATGTTTTCATTAGTTTCGCTCACTCTCGAAATCAAGCATTTTACAGCAGGTTGGAGCAGCCTGTATCTCAGCACAGGAATAAGGTAGGGAAGAATTCTAAGGCTCATTTTGACTGCCTCCAGAAGTTAGATCAGATGGCAAATTGGATTTGGTGCTAGGTCTTTCCCTTTAGGTTTTACCCCAACAATGTTTTCATTAGTTTCGCTCACTCTCGAAATCAAGCATTTTACAGCAGGTTGGAGCAGCCTGTATCTCAGCACAGGAATAAGGTAGGGAAGAATTCTAAGGATCATTTTGACTGCCTCCAGAAGTTAGATCAGATGGCAAATTGGATTTGGTGCTAGGTCTTTCCCTTTAGGTTTTACCCCAACAATGTTTTCATTAGTTTCGCTCACTCTCGAAATCAAGCATTTTACAGCAGGTTGGAGCAGCCTGTATCTCAGCACAGGAATAAGGTAGGGAAGAATTCTAAGGATCATTTTGACTGCCTCCAGAAGTTAGATCAGATGGCAAATTGGATTTGGTTCTAGGTCTTTCCCTTTAGGTTTTACCCCAACAATGTTTTCATTAGTTTCGCTCACTCTCGAAATCAAGCATTTTACAGCAGGTTGGAGCAGCCTGTATCTCAGCACAGGAATAAGGTAGGGAAGAATTCTAAGGCTCATTTTGACTGCCTCCAGAAGTTAGATCAGATGGCAAATTGGATTTGGTGCTAGGTCTTTCCCTTTAGGTTTTACCCCAACAATGTTTTCATTAGTTTCGCTCACTCTCGAAATCAAGCATTTTACAGCAGGTTGGAGCAGCCTGTATCTCAGCACAGGAATAAGGTAGGGAAGAATTCTAAGGCTCATTTTGACTGCCTCCAGAAGTTAGATCAGATGGCAAATTGGATTTGGTGCTAGGTCTTTCCCTTTAGGTTTTACCCCAACAATGTTTTCATTAGTTTCGCTCACTCTCGAAATCAAGCATTTTACAGCAGGTTGGAGCAGCCTGTATCTCAGCACAGGAATAAGGTAGGGAAGAATTCTAAGGCTCATTTTGACTGCCTCCAGAAGTTAGATCAGATGGCAAATTGGATTTGGTGCTAGGTCTTTCCCTTTAGGTTTTACCCCAACAATGTTTTCATTAGTTTCGCTCACTCTCGAAATCAAGCATTTTACAGCAGGTTGGAGCAGCCTGTATCTCAGCACAGGAATAAGGTAGGGAAGAATTCTAAGGCTCATTTTGACTGCCTCCAGAAGTTAGATCAGATGGCAAATTGGATTTGGTGCTAGGTCTTTCCCTTTAGGTTTTACCCCAACAATGTTTTCATTAGTTTCGCTCACTCTCGAAATCAAGCATTTTACAGCAGGTTGGAGCAGCCTGTATCTCAGCACAGGAATAAGGTAGGGAAGAATTCTAAGGATCATTTTGACTGCCTCCAGAAGTTAGATCAGATGGCAAATTGGATTTGGTGCTAGGTCTTTCCCTTTAGGTTTTACCCCAACAATGTTTTCATTAGTTTCGCTCACTCTCGAAATCAAGCATTTTACAGCAGGTTGGAGCAGCCTGTATCTCAGCACAGGAATAAGGTAGGGAAGAATTCTAAGGATCATTTTGACTGCCTCCAGAAGTTAGATCAGATGGCAAATTGGATTTGGTTCTAGGTCTTTCCCTTTAGGTTTTACCCCAACAATGTTTTCATTAGTTTCGCTCACTCTCGAAATCAAGCATTTTACAGCAGGTTGGAGCAGCCTGTATCTCAGCACAGGAATAAGGTAGGGAAGAATTCTAAGGCTCATTTTGACTGCCTCCAGAAGTTAGATCAGATGGCAAATTGGATTTGGTGCTAGGTCTTTCCCTTTAGGTTTTACCCCAACAATGTTTTCATTAGTTTCGCTCACTCTCGAAATCAAGCATTTTACAGCAGGTTGGAGCAGCCTGTATCTCAGCACAGGAATAAGGTAGGGAAGAATTCTAAGGCTCATTTTGACTGCCTCCAGAAGTTAGATCAGATGGCAAATTGGATTTGGTGCTAGGTCTTTCCCTTTAGGTTTTACCCCAACAATGTTTTCATTAGTTTCGCTCACTCTCGAAATCAAGCATTTTACAGCAGGTTGGAGCAGCCTGTATCTCAGCACAGGAATAAGGTAGGGAAGAATTCTAAGGATCATTTTGACTGCCTCCAGAAGTTAGATCAGATGGCAAATTGGATTTGGTGCTAGGTCTTTCCCTTTAGGTTTTACCCCAACAATGTTTTCATTAGTTTCGCTCACTCTCGAAATCAAGCATTTTACAGCAGGTTGGAGCAGCCTGTATCTCAGCACAGGAATAAGGTAGGGAAGAATTCTAAGGCTCATTTTGACTGCCTCCAGAAGTTAGATCAGATGGCAAATTGGATTTGGTGCTAGGTCTTTCCCTTTAGGTTTTACCCCAACAATGTTTTCATTAGTTTCGCTCACTCTCGAAATCAAGCATTTTACAGCAGGTTGGAGCAGCCTGTATCTCAGCACAGGAATAAGGTAGGGAAGAATTCTAAGGATCATTTTGACTGCCTCCAGAAGTTAGATCAGATGGCAAATTGGATTTGGTGCTAGGTCTTTCCCTTTAGGTTTTACCCCAACAATGTTTTCATTAGTTTCGCTCACTCTCGAAATCAAGCATTTTACAGCAGGTTGGAGCAGCCTGTATCTCAGCACAGGAATAAGGTAGGGAAGAATTCTAAGGATCATTTTGACTGCCTCCAGAAGTTAGATCAGATGGCAAATTGGATTTGGTGCTAGGTCTTTCCCTTTAGGTTTTACCCCAACAATGTTTTCATTAGTTTCGCTCACTCTCGAAATCAAGCATTTTACAGCAGGTTGGAGCAGCCTGTATCTCAGCACAGGAATAAGGTAGGGAAGAATTCTAAGGATCATTTTGACTGCCTCCAGAAGTTAGATCAGATGGCAAATTGGATTTGGTGCTAGGTCTTTCCCTTTAGGTTTTACCCCAACAATGTTTTCATTAGTTTCGCTCACTCTCGAAATCAAGCATTTTACAGCAGGTTGGAGCAGCCTGTATCTCAGCACAGGAATAAGGTAGGGAAGAATTCTAAGGATCATTTTGACTGCCTCCAGAAGTTAGATCAGATGGCAAATTGGATTTGGTGCTAGGTCTTTCCCTTTAGGTTTTACCCCAACAATGTTTTCATTAGTTTCGCTCACTCTCGAAATCAAGCATTTTACAGCAGGTTGGAGCAGCCTGTATCTCAGCACAGGAATAAGGTAGGGAAGAATTCTAAGGATCATTTTGACTGCCTCCAGAAGTTAGATCAGATGGCAAATTGGATTTGGTGCTAGGTCTTTCCCTTTAGGTTTTACCCCAACAATGTTTTCATTAGTTTCGCTCACTCTCGAAATCAAGCATTTTACAGCAGGTTGGAGCAGCCTGTATCTCAGCACAGGAATAAGGTAGGGAAGAATTCTAAGGCTCATTTTGACTGCCTCCAGAAGTTAGATCAGATGGCAAATTGGATTTGGTGCTAGGTCTTTCCCTTTAGGTTTTACCCCAACAATGTTTTCATTAGTTTCGCTCACTCTCGAAATCAAGCATTTTACAGCAGGTTGGAGCAGCCTGTATCTCAGCACAGGAATAAGGTAGGGAAGAATTCTAAGGATCATTTTGACTGCCTCCAGAAGTTAGATCAGATGGCAAATTGGATTTGGTGCTAGGTCTTTCCCTTTAGGTTTTACCCCAACAATGTTTTCATTAGTTTCGCTCACTCTCGAAATCAAGCATTTTACAGCAGGTTGGAACAGCCTGTATCTCAGCACAGGAATAAGGTAGGGAAGAATTCTAAGGATCATTTTGACTGCCTCCAGAAGTTAGATCAGATGGCAAATTGGATTTGGTGCTAGGTCTTTCCCTTTAGGTTTTACCCCAACAATGTTTTCATTAGTTTCGCTCACTCTCGAAATCAAGCATTTTACAGCAGGTTGGAGCAGCCTGTATCTCAGCACAGGAATAAGGTAGGGAAGAATTCTAAGGATCATTTTGACTGCCTCCAGAAGTTAGATCAGATGGCAAATTGGATTTGGTGCTAGGTCTTTCCCTTTAGGTTTTACCCCAACAATGTTTTCATTAGTTTCACTCACTCTCGAAATCAAGCATTTTACAGCAGGTTGGAGCAGCCTGTATCTCAGCACAGGAATAAGGTAGGGAAGAATTCTAAGGATCATTTTGACTGCCTCCAGAAGTTAGATCAGATGGCAAATTGGATTTGGTGCTAGGTCTTTCCCTTTAGGTTTTACCCCAACAATGTTTTCATTAGTTTCGCTCACTCTCGAAATCAAGCATTTTACAGCAGGTTGGAGCAGCCTGTATCTCAGCACAGGAATAAGGTAGGGAAGAATTCTAAGGATCATTTTGACTGCCTCCAGAAGTTAGATCAGATGGCAAATTGGATTTGGTGCTAGGTCTTTCCCTTTAGGTTTTACCCCAACAATGTTTTCATTAGTTTCGCTCACTCTCGAAATCAAGCATTTTACAGCAGGTTGGAACAGCCTGTATCTCAGCACAGGAATAAGGTAGGGAAGAATTCTAAGGATCATTTTGACTGCCTCCAGAAGTTAGATCAGATGGCAAATTGGATTTGGTGCTAGGTCTTTCCCTTTAGGTTTTACCCCAACAATGTTTTCATTAGTTTCGCTCACTCTCGAAATCAAGCATTTTACAGCAGGTTGGAGCAGCCTGTATCTCAGCACAGGAATAAGGTAGGGAAGAATTCAAATGCTCATTTTGACTGCCTCCAGAAGTTAGATCAGATGGCAAATTGGATTTGGTGCTAGGTCTTTCCCTTTAGGTTTTACCCCAACAATGTTTTCATTAGTTTCGCTCACTCTCGAAATCAAGCATTTTACAGCAGGTTGGAGCAGCCTGTATCTCAGCACAGGAATAAGGTAGGGAAGAATTCTAAGGCTCATTTTGACTGCCTCCAGAAGTTAGATCAGATGGCAAATTGGATTTGGTGCTAGGTCTTTCCCTTTAGGTTTTACCCCAACAATGTTTTCATTAGTTTCGCTCACTCTCGAAATCAAGCATTTTACAGCAGGTTGGAGCAGCCTGTATCTCAGCACAGGAATAAGGTAGGGAAGAATTCTAAGGATCATTTTGACTGCCTCCAGAAGTTAGATCAGATGGCAAATTGGATTTGGTGCTAGGTCTTTCCCTTTAGGTTTTACCCCAACAATGTTTTCATTAGTTTCGCTCACTCTCGAAATCAAGCATTTTACAGCAGGTTGGAGCAGCCTGTATCTCAGCACAGGAATAAGGTAGGGAAGAATTCTAAGGCTCATTTTGACTGCCTCCAGAAGTTAGATCAGATGGCAAATTGGATTTGGTGCTAGGTCTTTCCCTTTAGGTTTTACCCCAACAATGTTTTCATTAGTTTCGCTCACTCTCGAAATCAAGCATTTTACAGCAGGTTGGAGCAGCCTGTATCTCAGCACAGGAATAAGGTCGGGAAGAATTCTAAGGATCATTTTGACTGCCTCCAGAAGTTAGATCAGATGGCAAATTGGATTTGGTGCTAGGTCTTTCCCTTTAGGTTTTACCCCAACAATGTTTTCATTAGTTTCGCTCACTCTCGAAATCAAGCATTTTACAGCAGGTTGGAGCAGCCTGTATCTCAGCACAGGAATAAGGTATGGAAGAATTCTAAGGATCATTTTGACTGCCTCCAGAAGTTAGATCAGATGGCAAATTGGATTTGGTGCTAGGTCTTTCCCTTTAGGTTTTACCCCAACAATGTTTTCATTAGTTTCGCTCACTCTCGAAATCAAGCATTTTACAGCAGGTTGGAGCAGCCTGTATCTCAGCACAGGAATAAGGTAGGGAAGAATTCTAAGGATCATTTTGACTGCCTCCAGAAGTTAGATCAGATGGCAAATTGGATTTGGTGCTAGGTCTTTCCCTTTAGGTTTTACCCCAACAATGTTTTCATTAGTTTCGCTCACTCTCGAAATCAAGCATTTTACAGCAGGTTGGAGCAGCCTGTATCTCAGCACAGGAATAAGGTAGGGAAGAATTCTAAGGATCATTTTGACTGCCTCCAGAAGTTAGATCAGATGGCAAATTGGATTTGGTGCTAGGTCTTTCCCTTTAGGTTTTACCCCAACAATGTTTTCATTAGTTTCGCTCACTCTCGAAATCAAGCATTTTACAGCAGGTTGGAGCAGCCTGTATCTCAGCACAGGAATAAGGTAGGGAAGAATTCTAAGGATCATTTTGACTGCCTCCAGAAGTTAGATCAGATGGCAAATTGGATTTGGTGCTAGGTCTTTCCCTTTAGGTTTTACCCCAACAATGTTTTCATTAGTTTCGCTCACTCTCGAAATCAAGCATTTTACAGCAGGTTGGAGCAGCCTGTATCTCAGCACAGGAATAAGGTAGGGAAGAATTCTAAGGATCATTTTGACTGCCTCCAGAAGATAGATCAGATGGCAAATTGGATTTGGTGCTAGGTCTTTCCCTTTAGGTTTTACCCCAACAATGTTTTCATTAGTTTCGCTCACTCTCGAAATCAAGCATTTTACAGCAGGTTGGAGCAGCCTGTATCTCAGCACAGGAATAAGGTAGGGAAGAATTCTAAGGCTCATTTTGACTGCCTCCAGAAGTTAGATCAGATGGCAAATTGGATTTGGTGCTAGGTCTTTCCCTTTAGGTTTTACCCCAACAATGTTTTCATTAGTTTCGCTCACTCTCGAAATCAAGCATTTTACAGCAGGTTGGAGCAGCCTGTATCTCAGCACAGGAATAAGGTAGGGAAGAATTCTAAGGATCATTTTGACTGCCTCCAGAAGTTAGATCAGATGGCAAATTGGATTTGGTGCTAGGTCTTTCCCTTTAGGTTTTACCCCAACAATGTTTTCATTAGTTTCGCTCACTCTCGAAATCAAGCATTTTACAGCAGGTTGGAGCAGCCTGTATCTCAGCACAGGAATAAGGTAGGGAAGAATTCTAAGGCTCATTTTGTCTGCCTCCAGAAGTTAGATCAGATGGCAAATTGGATTTGGTGCTAGGTCTTTCCCTTTAGGTTTTACCCCAACAATGTTTTCATTAGTTTCGCTCACTCTCGAAATCAAGCATTTTACAGCAGGTTGGAGCAGCCTGTATCTCAGCACAGGAATAAGGTAGGGAAGAATTCTAAGGATCATTTTGACTGCCTCCAGAAGTTAGATCAGATGGCAAATTGGATTTGGTGCTAGGTCTTTCCCTTTAGGTTTTACCCCAACAATGTTTTCATTAGTTTCGCTCACTCTCGAAATCAAGCATTTTACAGCAGGTTGGAGCAGCCTGTATCTCAGCACAGGAATAAGGTAGGGAAGAATTCTAAGGATCATTTTGACTGCCTCCAGAAGTTAGATCAGATGGCAAATTGGATTTGGTGCTAGGTCTTTCCCTTTAGGTTTTACCCCAACAATGTTTTCATTAGTTTCGCTCACTCTCGAAATCAAGCATTTTACAGCAGGTTGGAGCAGCCTGTATCTCAGCACAGGAATAAGGTAGGGAAGAATTCTAAGGATCATTTTGACTGCCTCCAGAAGTTAGATCAGATGGCAAATTGGATTTGGTGCTAGGTCTTTTCCTTTAGGTTTTACCCCAACAATGTTTTCATTAGTTTCGCTCACTCTCGAAATCAAGCATTTTACAGCAGGTTGGAGCAGCCTGTATCTCAGCACAGGAATAAGGTAGGGAAGAATTCTAAGGATCATTTTGACTGCCTCCAGAAGATAGATCAGATGGCAAATTGGATTTGGTGCTAGGTCTTTCCCTTTAGGTTTTACCCCAACAATGTTTTCATTAGTTTCGCTCACTCTCGAAATCAAGCATTTTACAGCAGGTTGGAGCAGCCTGTATCTCAGCACAGGAATAAGGTAGGGAAGAATTCTAAGGATCATTTTGACTGCCTCCAGAAGTTAGATCAGATGGCAAATTGGATTTGGTGCTAGGTCTTTCCCTTTAGGTTTTACCCCAACAATGTTTTCATTAGTTTCGCTCACTCTCGAAATCAAGCATTTTACAGCAGGTTGGAGCAGCCTGTATCTCAGCACAGGAATAAGGTAGGGAAGAATTCTAAGGATCATTTTGACTGCCTCCAGAAGTTAGATCAGATGGCAAATTGGATTTGGTGCTAGGTCTTTCCCTTTAGGTTTTACCCCAACAATGTTTTCATTAGTTTCGCTCACTCTCGAAATCAAGCATTTTACAGCAGGTTGGAGCAGCCTGTATCTCAGCACAGGAATAAGGTAGGGAAGAATTCTAAGGATCATTTTGACTGCCTCCAGAAGTTAGATCAGATGGCAAATTGGATTTGGTGCTAGGTCTTTCCCTTTAGGTTTTACCCCAACAATGTTTTCATTAGTTTCGCTCACTCTCGAAATCAAGCATTTTACAGCAGGTTGGAGCAGCCTGTATCTCAGCACAGGAATAAGGTAGGGAAGAATTCTAAGGATCATTTTGACTGCCTCCAGAAGTTAGATCAGATGGCAAATTGGATTTGGTGCTAGGTCTTTCCCTTTAGGTTTTACCCCAACAATGTTTTCATTAGTTTCGCTCACTCTCGAAATCAAGCATTTTACAGCAGGTTGGAGCAGCCTGTATCTCAGCACAGGAATAAGGTAGGGAAGAATTCTAAGGATCATTTTGACTGCCTCCAGAAGTTAGATCAGATGGCAAATTGGATTTGGTGCTAGGTCTTTCCCTTTAGGTTTTACCCCAACAATGTTTTCATTAGTTTCGCTCACTCTCGAAATCAAGCATTTTACAGCAGGTTGGAGCAGCCTGTATCTCAGCACAGGAATAAGGTAGGGAAGAATTCTAAGGCTCATTTTGACTGCCTCCAGAAGTTAGATCAGATGGCAAATTGGATTTGGTGCTAGGTCTTTCCCTTTAGGTTTTACCCCAACAATGTTTTCATTAGTTTCGCTCACTCTCGAAATCAAGCATTTTACAGCAGGTTGGAGCAGCCTGTATCTCAGCACAGGAATAAGGTAGGGAAGAATTCTAAGGATCATTTTGACTGCCTCCAGAAGTTAGATCAGATGGCAAATTGGATTTGGTGCTAGGTCTTTCCCTTTAGGTTTTACCCCAACAATGTTTTCATTAGTTTCGCTCACTCTCGAAATCAAGCATTTTACAGCAGGTTGGAGCAGCCTGTATCTCAGCACAGGAATAAGGTATGGAAGAATTCTAAGGATCATTTTGACTGCCTCCAGAAGTTAGATCAGATGGCAAATTGGATTTGGTGCTAGGTCTTTCCCTTTAGGTTTTACCCCAACAATGTTTTCATTAGTTTCGCTCACTCTCGAAATCAAGCATTTTACAGCAGGTTGGAGCAGCCTGTATCTCAGCACAGGAATAAGGTAGGGAAGAATTCTAAGGATCATTTTGACTGCCTCCAGAAGTTAGATCAGATGGCAAATTGGATTTGGTGCTAGGTCTTTCCCTTTAGGTTTTACCCCAACAATGTTTTCATTAGTTTCGCTCACTCTCGAAATCAAGCATTTTACAGCAGGTTGGAGCAGCCTGTATCTCAGCACAGGAATAAGGTAGGGAAGAATTCTAAGGATCATTTTGACTGCCTCCAGAAGTTAGATCAGATGGCAAATTGGATTTGGTGCTAGGTCTTTCCCTTTAGGTTTTACCCCAACAATGTTTTCATTAGTTTCGCTCACTCTCGAAATCAAGCATTTTACAGCAGGTTGGAGCAGCCTGTATCTCAGCACAGGAATAAGGTAGGGAAGAATTCTAAGGATCATTTTGACTGCCTCCAGAAGTTAGATCAGATGGCAAATTGGATTTGGTGCTAGGTCTTTCCCTTTAGGTTTTACCCCAACAATGTTTTCATTAGTTTCGCTCACTCTCGAAATCAAGCATTTTACAGCAGGTTGGAGCAGCCTGTATCTCAGCACAGGAATAAGGTAGGGAAGAATTCTAAGGATCATTTTGACTGCCTCCAGAAGATAGATCAGATGGCAAATTGGATTTGGTGCTAGGTCTTTCCCTTTAGGTTTTACCCCAACAATGTTTTCATTAGTTTCGCTCACTCTCGAAATCAAGCATTTTACAGCAGGTTGGAGCAGCCTGTATCTCAGCACAGGAATAAGGTAGGGAAGAATTCTAAGGCTCATTTTGACTGCCTCCAGAAGTTAGATCAGATGGCAAATTGGATTTGGTGCTAGGTCTTTCCCTTTAGGTTTTACCCCAACAATGTTTTCATTAGTTTCGCTCACTCTCGAAATCAAGCATTTTACAGCAGGTTGGAGCAGCCTGTATCTCAGCACAGGAATAAGGTAGGGAAGAATTCTAAGGATCATTTTGACTGCCTCCAGAAGTTAGATCAGATGGCAAATTGGATTTGGTGCTAGGTCTTTCCCTTTAGGTTTTACCCCAACAATGTTTTCATTAGTTTCGCTCACTCTCGAAATCAAGCATTTTACAGCAGGTTGGAGCAGCCTGTATCTCAGCACAGGAATAAGGTAGGGAAGAATTCTAAGGCTCATTTTGTCTGCCTCCAGAAGTTAGATCAGATGGCAAATTGGATTTGGTGCTAGGTCTTTCCCTTTAGGTTTTACCCCAACAATGTTTTCATTAGTTTCGCTCACTCTCGAAATCAAGCATTTTACAGCAGGTTGGAGCAGCCTGTATCTCAGCAC
>NW_027144351.1:0-38521 GCF_026170545.1 Melanerpes formicivorus | reverse complement strand
TGGATTTGGTGCTAGGTCTTTCCCTTTAGGTTTTACCCCAACAATGTTTTCATTAGTTTCGCTCACTCTCGAAATCAAGCATTTTACAGCAGGTTGGAGCAGCCTGTATCTCAGCAGAGGAATAAGGTAGGGAAGAATTCTAAGGCTCATTTTGACTGCCTCCAGAAGTTAGATCAGATGGCAAATTGGATTTGGTGCTAGGTCTTTCCCTTTAGGTTTTACCCCAACAATGTTTTCATTAGTTTCGCTCACTCTCGAAATCAAGCATTTTTACAGCAGGTTGGAGCAGCCTGTATCTCAGCACAGGAATAAGGTAGGGAAGAATTCTAAGGCTCATTTTGACTGCCTCCAGAAGTTAGATCAGATGGCAAATTGGATTTGGTGCTAGGTCTTTCCCTTTAGGTTTTACCCCAACAATGTTTTCATTAGTTTCGCTCACTCTCGAAATCAAGCATTTTACAGCAGGTTGGAGCAGCCTGTATCTCAGCACAGGAATAAGGTAGGGAAGAATTCTAAGGATCATTTTGACTGCCTCCAGAAGTTAGATCAGATGGCAAATTGGATTTGGTGCTAGGTCTTTCCCTTTAGGTTTTACCCCAACAATGTTTTCATTAGTTTCGCTCACTCTCGAAATCAAGCATTTTACAGCAGGTTGGAGCAGCCTGTATCTCAGCACAGGAATAAGGTAGGGAAGAATTCTAAGGATCATTTTGACTGCCTCCAGAAGTTAGATCAGATGGCAAATTGGATTTGGTGCTAGGTCTTTCCCTTTAGGTTTTACCCCAACAATGTTTTCATTAGTTTCGCTCACTCTCGAAATCAAGCATTTTACAGCAGGTTGGAGCAGCCTGTATCTCAGCACAGGAATAAGGTAGGAAGAATTCTAAGGCTCATTTTGACTGCCTCCAGAAGTTAGATCAGATGGCAAATTGGATTTGGTGCTAGGTCTTTCCCTTTAGGTTTTACCCCAACAATGTTTTCATTAGTTTCGCTCACTCTCGAAATCAAGCATTTTACAGCAGGTTGGAGCAGCCTGTATCTCAGCACAGGAATAAGGTAGGGAAGAATTCTAAGGCTCATTTTGACTGCCTCCAGAAGTTAGATCAGATGGCAAATTGGATTTGGTGCTAGGTCTTTCCCTTTAGGTTTTACCCCAACAATGTTTTCATTAGTTTCGCTCACTCTCGAAATCAAGCATTTTACAGCAGGTTGGAGCAGCCTGTATCTCAGCACAGGAATAAGGTAGGGAAGAATTCTAAGGATCATTTTGACTGCCTCCAGAAGTTAGATCAGATGGCAAATTGGATTTGGTGCTAGGTCTTTCCCTTTAGGTTTTACCCCAACAAAGTTTTCATTAGTTTCGCTCACTCTCGAAATCAAGCATTTTACAGCAGGTTGGAGCAGCCTGTATCTCAGCACAGGAATAAGGTAGGGAAGAATTCTAAGGATCATTTTGACTGCCTCCAGAAGTTAGATCAGATGGCAAATTGGATTTGGTGCTAGGTCTTTCCCTTTAGGTTTTACCCCAACAATGTTTTCATTAGTTTCGCTCACTCTCGAAATCAAGCATTTTACAGCAGGTTGGAGCAGCCTGTATCTCAGCACAGGAATAAGGTAGGGAAGAATTCTAAGGCTCATTTTGACTGCCTCCAGAAGTTAGATCAGATGGCAAATTGGATTTGGTGCTAGGTCTTTCCCTTTAGGTTTTACCCCAACAATGTTTTCATTAGTTTCGCTCACTCTCGAAATCAAGCATTTTACAGCAGGTTGGAGCAGCCTGTATCTCAGCACAGGAATAAGGTAGGGAAGAATTCTAAGGCTCATTTTGACTGCCTCCAGAAGTTAGATCAGATGGCAAATTGGATTTGGTGCTAGGTCTTTCCCTTTAGGTTTTACCCCAACAATGTTTTCATTAGTTTCGCTCACTCTCGAAATCAAGCATTTTACAGCAGGTTGGAGCAGCCTGTATCTCAGCACAGGAATAAGGTAGGGAAGAATTCTAAGGATCATTTTGACTGCCTCCAGAAGTTAGATCAGATGGCAAATTGGATTTGGTGCTAGGTCTTTCCCTTTAGGTTTTACCCCAACAATGTTTTCGTTAGTTTCGCTCACTCTCGAAATCAAGCATTTTTACAGCAGGTTGGAGCAGCCTGTATCTCAGCACAGGAATAAGGTAGGGAAGAATTCTAAGGCTCATTTTGACTGCCTCCAGAAGTTAGATCAGATGGCAAATTGGATTTGGTGCTAGGTCTTTCCCTTTAGGTTTTACCCCAACAATGTTTTCATTAGTTTCGCTCACTCTCGAAATCAAGCATTTTACAGCAGGTTGGAGCAGCCTGTATCTCAGCACAGGAATAAGGTAGGGAAGAATTCTAAGGATCATTTTGACTGCCTCCAGAAGTTAGATCAGATGGCAAATTGGATTTGGTGCTAGGTCTTTCCCTTTAGGTTTTACCCCAACAATGTTTTCATTAGTTTCGCTCACTCTCGAAATCAAGCATTTTACAGCAGGTTGGAGCAGCCTGTATCTCAGCACAGGAATAAGGTAGGGAAGAATTCTAAGGCTCATTTTGACTGCCTCCAGAAGTTAGATCAGATGGCAAATTGGATTTGGTGCTAGGTCTTTCCCTTTAGGTTTTACCCCAACAATGTTTTCATTAGTTTTCGCTCACTCTCGAAATCAAGCATTTTACAGCAGGTTGGAGCAGCCTGTATCTCAGCACAGGAATAAGGTAGGGAAGAATTCTAAGGCTCATTTTGACTGCCTCCAGAAGTTAGATCAGATGGCAAATTGGATTTGGTGCTAGGTCTTTCCCTTTAGGTTTTACCCCAACAATGTTTTCATTAGTTTCGCTCACTCTCGAAATCAAGCATTTTACAGCAGGTTGGAGCAGCCTGTATCTCAGCACAGGAATAAGGTAGGGAAGAATTCTAAGGCTCATTTTGACTGCCTCCAGAAGTTAGATCAGATGGCAAATTGGATTTGGTGCTAGGTCTTTCCCTTTAGGTTTTACCCCAACAATGTTTTCATTAGTTTCGCTCACTCTCGAAATCAAGCATTTTACAGCAGGTTGGAGCAGCCTGTATCTCAGCACAGGAATAAGGTAGGGAAGAATTCTAAGGCTCATTTTGACTGCCTCCAGAAGTTAGATCAGATGGCAAATTGGATTTGGTGCTAGGTCTTTCCCTTTAGGTTTTACCCCAACAATGTTTTCATTAGTTTCGCTCACTCTCGAAATCAAGCATTTTACAGCAGGTTGGAGCAGCC
Source organism: Melanerpes formicivorus (assembly GCF_026170545.1). Lineage (NCBI taxonomy): Eukaryota > Metazoa > Chordata > Aves > Piciformes > Picidae > Melanerpes > Melanerpes formicivorus. Next base: position 35,253 of record NW_027144351.1, on the reverse strand, counting down.
TGTATCTCAGCACAGGAATAAGGTAGGGAAGAATTCTAAGGATCATTTTGACTGCCTCCAGAAGTTAGATCAGATGGCAAATGGATTTGGTGCTAGGTCTTTCCCTTTAGGTTTTACCCCAACAATGTTTTCATTAGTTTCGCTCACTCTCGAAATCAAGCATTTTACAGCAGGTTGGAGCAGCCTGTATCTCAGCACAGGAATAAGGTAGGGAAGAATTCTAAGGATCATTTTGACTGCCTCCAGAAGTTAGATCAGATGGCAAATTGGATTTGGTGCTAGGTCTTTCCCTTTAGGTTTTACCCCAACAATGTTTTCATTAGTTTCGCTCACTCTCGAAATCAAGCATTTTACAGCAGGTTGGAGCAGCCTGTATCTCAGCACAGGAATAAGGTAGGGAAGAATTCTAAGGCTCATTTTGACTGCCTCCAGAAGTTAGATCAGATGGCAAATTGGATTTGGTGCTAGGTCTTTCCCTTTAGGTTTTACCCCAACAATGTTTTCATTAGTTTCGCTCACTCTCGAAATCAAGCATTTTACAGCAGGTTGGAGCAGCCTGTATCTCAGCACAGGAATAAGGTAGGGAAGAATTCTAAGGCTCATTTTGACTGCCTCCAGAAGTTAGATCAGATGGCAAATTGGATTTGGTGCTAGGTCTTTCCCTTTAGGTTTTACCCCAACAATGTTTTCATTAGTTTCGCTCACTCTCGAAATCAAGCATTTTACAGCAGGTTGGAGCAGCCTGTATCTCAGCACAGGAATAAGGTAGGGAAGAATTCTAAGGATCATTTTGACTGCCTCCAGAAGTTAGATCAGATGGCAAATTGGATTTGGTGCTAGGTCTTTCCCTTTAGGTTTACCCCAACAATGTTTTCGTTAGTTTCGCTCACTCTCGAAATCAAGCATTTTACAGCAGGTTGGAGCAGCCTGTATCTCAGCACAGGAATAAGGTAGGGAAGAATTCTAAGGATCATTTTGACTGCCTCCAGAAGTTAGATCAGATGGCAAATTGGATTTGGTGCTAGGTCTTTCCCTTTAGGTTTTACCCAACAATGTTTTCATTAGTTTCGCTCACTCTCGAAATCAAGCATTTTACAGCAGGTTGGAGCAGCCTGTATCTCAGCACAGGAATAAGGTAGGGAAGAATTCTAAGGATCATTTTGACTGCCTCCAGAAGTTAGATCAGATGGCAAATTGGATTTGGTGCTAGGTCTTTCCCTTTAGGTTTTACCCCAACAATGTTTTCATTAGTTTCGCTCACTCTCGAAATCAAGCATTTTACAGCAGGTTGGAGCAGCCTGTATCTCAGCACAGGAATAAGGTAGGGAAGAATTCTAAGGCTCATTTTGACTGCCTCCAGAAGTTAGATCAGATGGCAAATTGGATTTGGTGCTAGGTCCTTTCCCTTTAGGTTTTACCCCAACAATGTTTTCATTAGTTTCGCTCACTCTCGAAATCAAGCATTTTACAGCAGGTTGGAGCAGCCTGTATCTCAGCACAGGAATAAGGTAGGGAAGAATTCTAAGGATCATTTTGACTGCCTCCAGAAGTTAGATCAGATGGCAAATTGGATTTGTGCTAGGTCTTTCCCTTTAGGTTTTACCCCAACAATGTTTTCATTAGTTTCGCTCACTCTCGAAATCAAGCATTTTACAGCAGGTTGGAGCAGCCTGTATCTCAGCACAGGAATAAGGTAGGGAAGAATTCTAAGGATCATTTTGACTGCCTCCAGAAGTTAGATCAGATGGCAAATTGGATTTGGTGCTAGGTCTTTCCTTTAGGTTTTACCCCAACAATGTTTTCATTAGTTTCGCTCACTCTCGAAATCAAGCATTTTACAGCAGGTTGGAGCAGCCTGTATCTCAGCACAGGAATAAGGTAGGGAAGAATTCTAAGGATCATTTTGACTGCCTCCAGAAGTTAGATCAGATGGCAAATTGGATTTGGTGCTAGGTCTTTCCCTTTAGGTTTTACCCCAACAATGTTTTCATTAGTTTCGCTCACTCTCGAAATCAAGCATTTTACAGCAGGTTGGAGCAGCCTGTATCTCAGCACAGGAATAAGGTAGGGAAGAATTCTAAGGATCATTTTGACTGCCTCCAGAAGTTAGATCAGATGGCAAATTGGATTTGGTGCTAGGTCTTTCCCTTTAGGTTTTACCCCAACAATGTTTTCATTAGTTTCGCTCACTCTCGAAATCAAGCATTTTACAGCAGGTTGGAGCAGCCTGTATCTCAGCACAGGAATAAGGTAGGGAAGAATTCTAAGGCTCATTTTGACTGCCTCCAGAAGTTAGATCAGATGGCAAATTGGATTTGGTGCTAGGTCTTTCCCTTTAGGTTTTACCCCAACAATGTTTTCATTAGTTTCGCTCACTCTCGAAATCAAGCATTTTACAGCAGGTTGGAGCAGCCTGTATCTCAGCACAGGAATAAGGTAGGGAAGAATTCTAAGGCTCATTTTGACTGCCTCCAGAAGTTAGATCAGATGGCAAATTGGATTTGGTGCTAGGTCTTTCCCTTTAGGTTTTACCCCAACAATGTTTTCATTAGTTTCGCTCACTCTCGAAATCAAGCTTTTTACAGCAGGTTGGAGCAGCCTGTATCTCAGCACAGGAATAAGGTAGGGAAGAATTCTAAGGATCATTTTGACTGCCTCCAGAAGTTAGATCAGATGGCAAATTGGATTTGGTGCTAGGTCTTTCCCTTTAGGTTTTACCCCAACAATGTTTTCATTAGTTTCGCTCACTCTCGAAATCAAGCATTTTACAGCAGGTTGGAGCAGCCTGTATCTCAGCACAGGAATAAGGTAGGGAAGAATTCTAAGGCTCATTTTGACTGCCTCCAGAAGTTAGATCAGATGGCAAATTGGATTTGGTGCTAGGTCTTTCCCTTTAGGTTTTACCCCAACAATGTTTTCATTAGTTTCGCTCACTCTCGAAATCAAGCATTTTACAGCAGGTTGGAGCAGCCTGTATCTCAGCACAGGAATAAGGTAGGGAAGAATTCTAAGGATCATTTTGACTGCCTCCAGAAGTTAGATCAGATGGCAAATTGGATTTGGTGCTAGGTCTTTCCCTTTAGGTTTTACCCCAACAATGTTTTCATTAGTTTCGCTCACTCTCGAAATCAAGCATTTTACAGCAGGTTGGAGCAGCCTGTATCTCAGCACAGGAATAAGGTAGGGAAGAATTCTAAGGATCATTTTGACTGCCTCCAGAAGTTAGATCAGATGGCAAATTAGATTTGGTGCTAGGTCTTTCCCTTTAGGTTTTACCCCAACAATGTTTTCATTAGTTTCGCTCACTCTCGAAATCAAGCATTTTACAGCAGGTTGGAGCAGCCTGTATCTCAGCACAGGAATAAGGTAGGGAAGAATTCTAAGGATCATTTTGACTGCCTCCAGAAGTTAGATCAGATGGCAAATTGGATTTGGTGCTAGGTCTTTCCCTTTAGGTTTTACCCCAACAATGTTTTCATTAGTTTCGCTCACTCTCGAAATCAAGCATTTTACAGCAGGTTGGAGCAGCCTGTATCTCAGCACAGGAATAAGGTAGGGAAGAATTCTAAGGATCATTTTGACTGCCTCCAGAAGTTAGATCAGATGGGCAAATTGGATTTTGGTGCTAGGTCTTTCCCTTTAGGTTTTACCCCAACAATGTTTTCATTAGTTTCGCTCACTCTCGAAATCAAGCATTTTACAGCAGGTTGGAGCAGCCTGTATCTCAGCACAGGAATAAGGTAGGGAAGAATTCTAAGGATCATTTTTGACTGCCTCCAGAAGTTAGATCAGATGGCAAATTGGATTTGGTGCTAGGTCTTTCCCTTTAGGTTTTACCCCAACAATGTTTTCATTAGTTTCGCTCACTCTCGAAATCAAGCATTTTACAGCAGGTTGGAGCAGCCTGTATCTCAGCACAGGAATAAGGTAGGGAAGAATTCTAAGGCTCATTTTGACTGCCTCCAGAAGTTAGATCAGATGGCAAATTGGATTTGGTGCTAGGTCTTTCCCTTTAGGTTTTACCCCAACAATGTTTTCATTAGTTTCGCTCACTCTCGAAATCAAGCATTTTACAGCAGGTTGGAGCAGCCTGTATCTCAGCACAGGAATAAGGTAGGGAAGAATTCTAAGGATCATTTTGACTGCCTCCAGAAGTTAGATCAGATGGCAAATTGGATTTGGTGCTAGGTCTTTCCCTTTAGGTTTACCCCAACAATGTTTTCATTAGTTTCGCTCACTCTCGAAATCAAGCATTTTACAGCAGGTTGGAGCAGCCTGTATCTCAGCACAGGAATAAGGTAGGGAATAATTCTAAGGATCATTTTGACTGCCTCCAGAAGTTAGATCAGATGGCAAATTGGATTTGGTGCTAGGTCTTTCCCTTTAGGTTTTACCCCAACATGTTTTCATTAGTTTCGCTCACTCTCGAAATCAAGCATTTTACAGCAGGTTGGAGCAGCCTGTATCTCAGCACAGGAATAAGGTAGGGAAGAATTCAAATGCTCATTTTGACTGCCTCCAGAAGTTAGATCAGATGGCAAATTGGATTTGGTGCTAGGTCTTTCCCTTTAGGTTTTACCCCAACAATGTTTTCATTAGTTTCGCTCACTCTCGAAATCAAGCATTTTACAGCAGGTTGGAGCAGCCTGTATCTCAGCACAGGAATAAGGTAGGGAAGAATTCTAAGGATCATTTTGACTGCCTCCAGAAGTTAGATCAGATGGCAAATTGGATTTGGTGCTAGGTCTTTCCCTTTAGGTTTTACCCCAACAATGTTTTCATTAGTTTCGCTCACTCTCGAAATCAAGCATTTTACAGCAGGTTGGAGCAGCCTGTATCTCAGCACAGGAATAAGGTAGGGAAGAATTCTAAGGCTCATTTTGACTGCCTCCAGAAGTTAGATCAGATGGCAAATTGGATTTGGTGCTAGGTCTTTCCCTTTAGGTTTTACCCCAACAATGTTTTCATTAGTTTCGCTCACTCTCGAAATCAAGCATTTTACAGCAGGTTGGAGCAGCCTGTATCTCAGCACAGGAATAAGGTAGGGAAGAATTCTAAGGATCATTTTGACTGCCTCCAGAAGTTAGATCAGATGGCAAATTGGATTTGGTGCTAGGTCTTTCCCTTTAGGTTTTACCCCAACAATGTTTTCATTAGTTTCGCTCACTCTCGAAATCAAGCATTTTACAGCAGGTTGGAGCAGCCTGTATCTCAGCACAGGAATAAGGTAGGGAAGAATTCTAAGGCTCATTTTGACTGCCTCCAGAAGTTAGATCAGATGGCAAATTGGATTTGGTGCTAGGTCTTTCCCTTTAGGTTTTACCCCAACAATGTTTTCATTAGTTTCGCTCACTCTCGAAATCAAGCATTTTACAGCAGGTTGGAGCAGCCTGTATCTCAGCACAGGATAAGGTAGGGAAGAATTCTAAGGCTCATTTTGACTGCCTCCAGAAGTTAGATCAGATGGCAAATTGGATTTGGTGCTAGGTCTTTCCCTTTAGGTTTTACCCCAACAATGTTTTCATTAGTTTCGCTCACTCTCGAAATCAAGCATTTTACAGCAGGTTGGAGCAGCCTGTATCTCAGCACAGGAATAAGGTAGGGAAGAATTCTAAGGATCATTTTGACTGCCTCCAGAAGTTAGATCAGATGGCAAATTGGATTTGGTGCTAGGTCTTTCCCTTTAGGTTTTACCCCAACAATGTTTTCATTAGTTTCGCTCACTCTCGAAATCAAGCATTTTACAGCAGGTTGGAGCAGCCTGTATCTCAGCACAGGAATAAGGTAGGGAAGAATTCTAAGGCTCATTTTGACTGCCTCCAGAAGTTAGATCAGATGGCAAATTGGATTTGGTGCTAGGTCTTTCCCTTTAGGTTTTACCCCAACAATGTTTTCGTTAGTTTTGCTCACTCTCGAAATCAAGCATTTTACAGCAGGTTGGAGCAGCCTGTATCTCAGCACAGGAATAAGGTAGGGAAGAATTCTAAGGATCATTTTGACTGCCTCCAGAAGTTAGATCAGATGGCAAATTGGATTTGGTGCTAGGTCTTTCCCTTTAGGTTTTACCCCAACAATGTTTTCATTAGTTTCGCTCACTCTCGAAATCAAGCATTTTACAGCAGGTTGGAGCAGCCTGTATCTCAGCACAGGAATAAGGTAGGGAAGAATTCTAAGGATCATTTTGACTGCCTCCAGAAGTTAGATCAGATGGCAAATTGGATTTGGTGCTAGGTCTTTCCCTTTAGGTTTTACCCCAACAATGTTTTCATTAGTTTCGCTCACTCTCGAAATCAAGCATTTTACAGCAGGTTGGAGCAGCCTGTATCTCAGCACAGGAATAAGGTAGGGAAGAATTCTAAGGATCATTTTGACTGCCTCCAGAAGTTAGATCAGATGGCAAATTGGATTTGGTGCTAGGTTTTTCCCTTTAGGTTTTACCCCAACAATGTTTTCATTAGTTTCGCTCACTCTCGAAATCAAGCATTTTACAGCAGGTTGGAGCAGCCTGTATCTCAGCACAGGAATAAGGTAGGGAAAAATTCTAAGGCTCATTTTGACTGCCTCCAGAAGTTAGATCAGATGGCAAATTGGATTTGGTGCTAGGTCTTTCCCTTAGGTTTTACCCCAACAATGTTTTCATTAGTTTCGCTCACTCTCGAAATCAAGCATTTTACAGCAGGTTGGAGCAGCCTGTATCTCAGCACAGGAATAAGGTAGGGAAGAATTCTAAGGCTCATTTTGACTGCCTCCAGAAGTTAGATCAGATGGCAAATTGGATTTGTGCTAGGTCTTTCCCTTTAGGTTTTACCCCAACAATGTTTTCATTAGTTTCGCTCACTCTCGAAATCAAGCATTTTACAGCAGGTTGGAGCAGCCTGTATCTCAGCACAGGAATAAGGTAGGGAAGAATTCTAAGGCTCATTTTGACTGCCTCCAGAAGTTAGATCAGATGGCAAATTGGATTTGGGTGCTAGGTCTTTCCCTTTAGGTTTTTACCCCAACAATGTTTTCATTAGTTTCGCTCACTCTCGAAATCAAGCATTTTACAGCAGGTTGGAGCAGCCTGTATCTCAGCACAGGAATAAGGTAGGGAAGAATTCTAAGGCTCATTTTGACTGCCTCCAGAAGTTAGATCACATGGCAAATTGGATTTGGTGCTAGGTCTTTCCCTTTAGGTTTTACCCCAACAATGTTTTCATTAGTTTCGCTCACTCTCGAAATCAAGCATTTTACAGCAGGTTGGAGCAGCCTGTATCTCAGCACAGGAATAAGGTAGGGAAGAATTCTAAGGCTCATTTTGACTGCCTCCAGAAGTTAGATCAGATGGCAAATTGGATTTGGTGCTAGGTCTTTCCCTTTAGGTTTTACCCCAACAATGTTTTCATTAGTTTTGCTCACTCTCGAAATCAAGCATTTTACAGCAGGTTGGAGCAGCCTGTATCTCAGCACAGGAATAAGGTAGGGAAGAATTCTAAGGCTCATTTTGACTGCCTCCAGAAGTTAGATCAGATGGCAAATTGGATTTGGTGCTAGGTCTTTCCCTTTAGGTTTTACCCCAACAATGTTTTCATTAGTTTCGCTCACTCTCGAAATCAAGCATTTTACAGCAGGTTGGAGCAGCCTGTATCTCAGCACAGGAATAAGGTAGGGAAGAATTCTAAGGATCATTTGACTGCCTCCAGAAGTTAGATCAGATGGCAAATTGGATTTGGTGCTAGGTCTTTCCCTTTAGGTTTTACCCCAACAATGTTTTCATTAGTTTCGCTCACTCTCGAAATCAAGCATTTTACAGCAGGTTGGAGCAGCCTGTATCTCAGCACAGGAATAAGGTAGGGAAGAATTCTAAGGATCATTTTGACTGCCTCCAGAAGTTAGATCAGATGGCAAATTGGATTTGGTGCTAGATCTTTCCCTTTAGGTTTTACCCCAACAATGTTTTCATTAGTTTCGCTCACTCTCGAAATCAAGCATTTTACAGCAGGTTGGAGCAGCTGTATCTCAGCACAGGAATAAGGTAGGAAGAATTCTAAGGCTCATTTTGACTGCCTCCAGAAGTTAGATCAGATGGCAAATTGGATTTGGTGCTAGGTCTTTCCCTTTAGGTTTTACCCCAACAATGTTTTCATTAGTTTCGCTCACTCTCGAAATCAAGCATTTTACAGCAGGTTGGAGCAGCCTGTATCTCAGCACAGGAATAAGGTAGGGAAGAATTCTAAGGCTCATTTTGACTGCCTCCAGAAGTTAGATCAGATGGCAAATTGGATTTGGTGCTAGGTCTTTCCCTTTAGGTTTACCCCCAACAATGTTTTCATTAGTTTCGCTCACTCTCGAAATCAAGCATTTTACAGCAGGTTGGAGCAGCCTGTATCTCAGCACAGGAATAAGGTAGGGAAGAATTCTAAGGATCATTTTGACTGCCTCCAGAAGTTAGATCAGATGGCAAATTGGATTTGGTGCTAGGTCTTTCCCTTTAGGTTTTACCCCAACAATGTTTTCATTAGTTTCGCTCACTCTCGAAATCAAGCATTTTACAGCAGGTTGGAGCAGCCTGTATCTCAGCACAGGAATAAGGTAGGGAAGAATTCTAAGGATCATTTTGACTGCCTCCAGAAGTTAGATCAGATGGCAAATTGGATTTGGTGCTAGGTCTTTCCCTTTAGGTTTTTCCCCAACAATGTTTTCATTAGTTTAGCTCACTCTCGAAATCAAGATTTTACAGCAGGTTGGAGCAGCCTGTATCTCAGCACAGGAATAAGGTAGGGAAGATTCTAAGGATCATTTTGACTGCCTCCAGAAGTTAGATCAGATGGCAAATTGGATTTGGTGCTAGGTCTTTCCCTTTAGGTTTACCCCAACAATGTTTTCATTAGTTTCGCTCACTCTCGAAATCAAGCATTTTACAGCAGGTTGGAGCAGCCTGTATCTCAGCACAGGAATAAGGTAGGGAAGAATTCAAATGCTCATTTTGACTGCCTCCAGAAGTTAGATCAGATGGCAAATTGGATTTGGTGCTAGGTCTTTCCCTTTAGGTTTTACCCCAACAATGTTTTCATTAGTTTCGCTCACTCTCGAAATCAAGCATTTTACAGCAGGTTGGAGCAGCCTGTATCTCAGCACAGGAATAAGGTAGGAAGAATTCTAAGGATCATTTTGACTGCCTCCAGAAGTTAGATCAGATGGCAAATTAGATTTGGTGCTAGGTCTTTCCTTTAGGTTTTACCCCAACAATGTTTTCATTAGTTTCGCTCACTCTCGAAATCAAGCATTTTACAGCAGGTTGGAGCAGCCTGTATCTCAGCACAGGAATAAGGTAGGGAAGAATTCTAAGGATCATTTTGACTGCCTCCAGAAGTTAGATCAGATGGCAAATTGGATTTGGTGCTAGGTCTTTCCCTTTAGGTTTTACCCCAACAATGTTTTCATTAGTTTTCGCTCACTCTCGAAATCAAGCATTTTAACAGCAGGTTGGAGCAGCCTGTATCTCAGCACAGGAATAAGGTAGGGAAGAATTCTAAGGATCATTTTGACTGCCTCCAGAAGTTAGATCAGATGGCAAATTGGATTTGGTGCTAGGTCTTTCCCTTTAGGTTTTACCCCAACAATGTTTTCATTAGTTTCGCTCACTCTCGAAATCAAGCATTTTACAGCAGGTTGGAGCAGCCTGTATCTCAGCACAGGAATAAGGTAGGGAAGAATTCTAAGGCTCATTTTGACTGCCTCCAGAAGTTAGATCAGATGGCAAATTGGATTTGGTGCTAGGTCTTTCCCTTTAGGTTTTACCCCAACAATGTTTTCATTAGTTTCGCTCACTCTCGAAATCAAGCATTTTACAGCAGGTTGGAGCAGCCTGTATCTCAGCACAGGAATAAGGTAGGGAAGAATTCTAAGGATCATTTTGACTGCCTCCAGAAGTTAGATCAGATGGCAAATTGGATTTGGTGCTAGGTCTTTCCCTTTAGGTTTTACCCCAACAATGTTTTCATTAGTTTCGCTCACTCTCGAAATCAAGCATTTTACAGCAGGTTGGAGCAGCCTGTATCTCAGCACAGGAATAAGGTAGGGAAGAATTCTAAGGATCATTTTGACTGCCTCCAGAAGTTAGATCAGATGGCAAATTGGATTTGGTGCTAGGTCTTTCCCTTTAGGTTTTACCCCAACAATGTTTTCATTAGTTTCGCTCACTCTCGAAATCAAGCATTTTACAGCAGGTTGGAGCAGCCTGTATCTCAGCACAGGAATAAGGTAGGGAAGAATTCTAAGGCTCATTTTGACTGCCTCCAGAAGTTAGATCAGATGGCAAATTGGATTTGGTGCTAGGTCTTTCCCTTTAGGTTTTACCCCAACAATGTTTTCATTAGTTTCGCTCACTCTCGAAATCAAGCATTTTTACAGCAGGTTGGAGCAGCCTGTATCTCAGCACAGGAATAAGGTAGGGAAGAATTCTAAGGATCATTTTGACTGCCTCCAGAAGTTAGATCAGATGGCAAATTGGATTTGGTGCTAGGTCTTTCCCTTTAGGTTTTACCCCAACAATGTTTTCATTAGTTTCGCTCACTCTCGAAATCAAGCATTTTACAGCAGGTTGGAGCAGCCTGTATCTCAGCACAGGAATAAGGTAGGGAAGAATTCTAAGGCTCATTTTGACTGCCTCCAGAAGTTAGATCAGATGGCAAATTGGATTTGGTGCTAGGTCTTTCCCTTTAGGTTTTACCCCAACAATGTTTTCATTAGTTTCGCTCACTCTCGAAATCAAGCATTTTACAGCAGGTTGGAGCAGCCTGTATCTCAGCACAGGAATAAGGTAGGGAAGAATTCTAAGGATCATTTTGACTGCCTCCAGAAGTTAGATCAGATGGCAAATTGGATTTGGTGCTAGGTCTTTCCCTTTAGGTTTTACCCCAACAATGTTTTCATTAGTTTCGCTCACTCTCGAAATCAAGCATTTTACAGCAGGTTGGAGCAGCCTGTATCTCAGCACAGGAATAAGGTAGGGAAGAATTCTAAGGATCATTTTGACTGCCTCCAGAAGTTAGATCAGATGGCAAATTGGATTTGGTGCTAGGTCTTTCCCTTTAGGTTTTACCCCAACAATGTTTTCATTAGTTTCGCTCACTCTCGAAATCAAGCATTTTTACAGCAGGTTGGAGCAGCCTGTATCTCAGCACAGGAATAAGGTAGGGAAGAATTCTAAGGATCATTTTGACTGCCTCCAGAAGTTAGATCAGATGGCAAATTGGATTTGGTGCTAGGTCTTTCCCTTTAGGTTTTACCCCAACAATGTTTTCATTAGTTTCGCTCACTCTCGAAATCAAGCATTTTACAGCAGGTTGGAGCAGCCTGTATCTCAGCACAGGAATAAGGTAGGGAAGAATTCTAAGGCTCATTTTGACTGCCTCCAGAAGTTAGATCAGATGGCAAATTGGATTTGGTGCTAGGTCTTTCCCTTTAGGTTTTACCCCAACAATGTTTTCATTAGTTTCGCTCACTCTCGAAATCAAGCATTTTACAGCAGGTTGGAGCAGCCTGTATCTCAGCACAGGAATAAGGTAGGGAAGAATTCTAAGGCTCATTTTGACTGCCTCCAGAAGTTAGATCAGATGGCAAATTGGATTTGGTGCTAGGTCTTTCCCTTTAGGTTTTACCCCAACAATGTTTTCATTAGTTTCGCTCACTCTCGAAATCAAGCATTTTACAGCAGGTTGGAGCAGCCTGTATCTCAGCACAGGAATAAGGTAGGGAAGAATTCTAAGGCTCATTTTGACTGCCTCCAGAAGTTAGATCAGATGGCAAATTGGATTTGGTGCTAGGTCTTTCCCTTTAGGTTTTACCCCAACAATGTTTTCATTAGTTTTCGCTCACTCTCGAAATCAAGCATTTTACAGCAGGTTGGAGCAGCCTGTATCTCAGCACAGGAATAAGGTAGGGAAGAATTCAAATGCTCATTTTGACTGCCTCCAGAAGTTAGATCAGATGGCAAATTGGATTTGGTGCTAGGTCTTTCCCTTTAGGTTTTACCCCAACAATGTTTTTCATTAGTTTCGCTCACTCTCGAAATCAAGCATTTTACAGCAGGTTGGAGCAGCCTGTATCTCAGCACAGGAATAAGGTAGGGAAGAATTCTAAGGATCATTTTGACTGCCTCCAGAAGTTAGATCAGATGGCAAATTGGATTTGGTGCTAGGTCCTTTCCCTTTAGGTTTTACCCCAACAATGTTTTCATTAGTTTCGCTCACTCTCGAAATCAAGCATTTTACAGCAGGTTGGAGCAGCCTGTATCTCAGCACAGGAATAAGGTAGGGAAGAATTCTAAGGCTCATTTTGACTGCCTCCAGAAGTTAGATCAGATGGCAAATTGGATTTGGTGCTAGGTCCTTTCCCTTTAGGTTTTACCCCAACAATGTTTTCATTAGTTTCGCTCACTCTCGAAATCAAGCATTTTACAGCAGGTTGGAGCAGCCTGTATCTCAGCACAGGAATAAGGTAGGGAAGAATTCTAAGGCTCATTTTGACTGCCTCCAGAAGTTAGATCAGATGGCAAATTGGATTTTGGTGCTAGGTCTTTCCCTTTAGGTTTTACCCCAACAATGTTTTCATTAGTTTCGCTCACTCTCGAAATCAAGCATTTTTACAGCAGGTTGGAGCAGCCTGTATCTCAGCACAGGAATAAGGTAGGGAAGAATTCTAAGGATCATTTTGACTGCCTCCAGAAGTTAGATCAGATGGCAAATTGGATTTGGTGCTAGGTCTTTCCCTTTAGGTTTTACCCCAACAATGTTTTCATTAGTTCGCTCACTCTCGAAATCAAGCATTTTACAGCAGGTTGGAGCAGCCTGTATCTCAGCACAGGAATAAGGTAGGGAAGAATTCTAAGGATCATTTTGACTGCCTCCAGAAGTTAGATCAGATGGCAAATTGGATTTGGTGCTAGGTCTTTCCCTTTAGGTTTTACCCCAACAATGTTTTTCATTAGTTTCGCTCACTCTCGAAATCAAGCATTTTACAGCAGGTTGGAGCAGCCTGTATCTCAGCACAGGAATAAGGTAGGGAAGAATTCTAAGGATCATTTTGACTGCCTCCAGAAGTTAGATCAGATGGCAAATTGGATTTGGTGCTAGGTCTTTCCCTTTAGGTTTTACCCCAACAATGTTTTCATTAGTTTCGCTCACTCTCGAAATCAAGCATTTTACAGCAGGTTGGAGCAGCCTGTATCTCAGCACAGGAATAAGGTAGGGAAGAATTCTAAGGATCATTTTGACTGCCTCCAGAAGTTAGATCAGATGGCAAATTGGATTTGGTGCTAGGTCTTTCCCTTTAGGTTTTACCCCAACAATGTTTCATTAGTTTCGCTCACTCTCGAAATCAAGCATTTTACAGCAGGTTGGAGCAGCCTGTATCTCAGCACAGGAATAAGGTAGGGAAGAATTCTAAGGATCATTTTGACTGCCTCCAGAAGTTAGATCAGATGGCAAATTGGATTTGGTGCTAGGTCTTTCCCTTTAGGTTTTACCCCAACAATGTTTTCATTAGTTTCGCTCACTCTCGAAATCAAGCATTTTACAGCAGGTTGGAGCAGCCTGTATCTCAGCACAGGAATAAGGTAGGGAAGAATTCTAAGGCTCATTTGACTGCCTCCAGAAGTTAGATCAGATGGCAAATTGGATTTGGTGCTAGGTCTTTCCCTTTAGGTTTTACCCCAACAATGTTTTCATTAGTTTCGCTCACTCTCGAAATCAAGCATTTTACAGCAGGTTGGAGCAGCCTGTATCTCAGCACAGGAATAAGGTAGGGAAGAATTCTAAGGATCATTTTGACTGCCTCCAGAAGTTAGATCAGATGGCAAATTGGATTTGGTGCTAGGTCTTTCCCTTTAGGTTTTACCCCAACAATGTTTTCATTAGTTTCGCTCACTCTCGAAATCAAGCATTTTACAGCAGGTTGGAGCAGCCTGTATCTCAGCACAGGAATAAGGTAGGGAAGAATTCTAAGGATCATTTTGACTGCCTCCAGAAGTTAGATCAGATGGCAAATTGGATTTGGTGCTAGGTCTTTCCCTTTAGGTTTTACCCCAACAATGTTTTCATTAGTTTTCGCTCACTCTCGAAATCAAGCATTTTACAGCAGGTTGGAGCAGCCTGTATCTCAGCACAGGAATAAGGTAGGGAAGAATTCTAAGGATCATTTTGACTGCCTCCAGAAGTTAGATCAGATGGCAAATTGGATTTGGTGCTAGGTCTTCCCTTTAGGTTTTACCCCAACAATGTTTTCATTAGTTTCGCTCACTCTCGAAATCAAGCATTTTACAGCAGGTTGGAGCAGCCTGTATCTCAGCACAGGAATAAGGTAGGGAAGAATTCTAAGGCTCATTTTGACTGCCTCCAGAAGTTAGATCAGATGGCAAATTGGATTTGGTGCTAGGTCTTTCCCTTTAGGTTTTACCCCAACAATGTTTTCATTAGTTTCGCTCACTCTCGAAATCAAGCATTTTACAGCAGGTTGGAGCAGCCTGTATCTCAGCACAGGAATAAGGTAGGGAAGAATTCTAAGGCTCATTTTGACTGCCTCCAGAAGTTAGATCAGATGGCAAATTGGATTTGGTGCTAGGTCTTTCCCTTTAGGTTTTACCCCAACAATGTTTTCATTAGTTTCGCTCACTCTCGAAATCAAGCATTTTACAGCAGGTTGGAGCAGCCTGTATCTCAGCACAGGAATAAGGTAGGGAAGAATTCCTAAGGCTCATTTTGACTGCCTCCAGAAGTTAGATCAGATGGCAAATTGGATTTGGTGCTAGGTCTTTCCCTTTAGGTTTTACCCCAACAATGTTTTCATTAGTTTCGCTCACTCTCGAAATCAAGCATTTTACAGCAGGTTGGAGCAGCCTGTATCTCAGCACAGGAATAAGGTAGGGAAGAATTCAAATGCTCATTTTGACTGCCTCCAGAAGTTAGATCAGATGGCAAATTGGATTTGGTGCTAGGTCTTTCCCTTTAGGTTTTACCCCAACAATGTTTTCATTAGTTTCGCTCACTCTCGAAATCAAGCATTTTACAGCAGGTTGGAGCAGCCTGTATCTCAGCACAGGAATAAGGTAGGGAAGAATTCTAAGGATCATTTTGACTGCCTCCAGAAGTTAGATCAGATGGCAAATTGGATTTGGTGCTAGGTCTTTCCCTTTAGGTTTTACCCCAACAATGTTTTCATTAGTTTCGCTCACTCTCGAAATCAAGCATTTTACAGCAGGTTGGAGCAGCCTGTATCTCAGCACAGGAATAAGGTAGGGAAGAATTCTAAGGCTCATTTTGACTGCCTCCAGAAGTTAGATCAGATGGCAAATTGGATTTGGTGCTAGGTCTTTCCCTTTAGGTTTTACCCCAACAATGTTTTCATTAGTTTTCGCTCACTCTCGAAATCAAGCATTTTACAGCAGGTTGGAGCAGCCTGTATCTCAGCACAGGAATAAGGTAGGGAAGAATTCTAAGGCTCATTTTGACTGCCTCCAGAAGTTAGATCAGATGGCAAATTGGATTTGGTGCTAGGTCTTTCCCTTTAGGTTTTACCCCAACAATGTTTTCATTAGTTTCGCTCACTCTCGAAATCAAGCATTTTACAGCAGGTTGGGAGCAGCCTGTATCTCAGCACAGGAATAAGGTAGGGAAGAATTCTAAGGATCATTTTGACTGCCTCCAGAAGTTAGATCAGATGGCAAATTGGATTTGGTGCTAGGTCTTTCCCTTTAGGTTTTACCCCAACAATGTTTTCATTAGTTTCGCTCACTCTCGAAATCAAGCATTTTACAGCAGGTTGGAGCAGCCTGTATCTCAGCACAGGAATAAGGTAGGGAAGAATTCTAAGGATCATTTTGACTGCCTCCAGAAGTTAGATCAGATGGCAAATTGGATTTGGTGCTAGGTCTTTCCCTTTAGGTTTTACCCCAACAATGTTTTCGTTAGTTTCGCTCACTCTCGAAATCAAGCATTTTACAGCAGGTTGGAGCAGCCTGTATCTCAGCACAGGAATAAGGTAGGGAAGAATTCTAAGGCTCATTTTGACTGCCTCCAGAAGTTAGATCAGATGGCAAATTGGATTTGGTGCTAGGTCTTTCCCTTTAGGTTTTACCCCAACAATGTTTCATTAGTTTCGCTCACTCTCGAAATCAAGCATTTTACAGCAGGTTGGAGCAGCCTGTATCTCAGCACAGGAATAAGGTAGGGAAGAATTCTAAGGATCATTTTGACTGCCTCCAGAAGTTAGATCAGATGGCAAATTGGATTTGGTGCTAGGTCTTTCCCTTTAGGTTTTACCCCAACAATGTTTTCATTAGTTTCGCTCACTCTCGAAATCAAGCATTTTACAGCAGGTTGGAGCAGCCTGTATCTCAGCAATAAGGTAGGGAAGAATTCTAAGGATCATTTTGACTGCCTCCAGAAGTTAGATCAGATGGCAAATTGGATTTGGTGCTAGGTCTTTCCCTTTAGGTTTTACCCCAACAATGTTTTCATTAGTTTCGCTCACTCTCGAAATCAAGCATTTTACAGCAGGTTGGAGCAGCCTGTATCTCAGCACAGGAATAAGGTAGGGAAGAATTCTAAGGCTCATTTTGACTGCCTCCAGAAGTTAGATCAGATGGCAAATTGGATTTGGTGCTAGGTCTTTCCCTTTAGGTTTTACCCCAACAATGTTTTCATTAGTTTCGCTCACTCTCGAAATCAAGCATTTTACAGCAGGTTGGAGCAGCCTGTATCTCAGCACAGGAATAAGGTAGGGAAGAATTCTAAGGATCATTTTGACTGCCTCCAGAAGTTAGATCAGATGGCAAATTGGATTTGGTGCTAGGTCTTTCCCTTTAGGTTTTACCCCAACAATGTTTTCATTAGTTTCGCTCACTCTCGAAATCAAGCATTTTACAGCAGGTTGGAGCAGCCTGTATCTCAGCACAGGAATAAGGTAGGGAAGAATTCTAAGGATCATTTTGACTGCCTCCAGAAGTTAGATCAGATGGCAAATTGGATTTGGTGCTAGGTCTTTCCCTTTAGGTTTTACCCCAACAATGTTTTCATTAGTTTCGCTCACTCTCGAAATCAAGCATTTTACAGCAGGTTGGAGCAGCCTGTATCTCAGCACAGGAATAAGGTAGGGAAGAATTCTAAGGATCATTTTGACTGCCTCCAGAAGTTAGATCAGATGGCAAATTGGATTTGGTGCTAGGTCTTTCCCTTTAGGTTTTACCCCAACAATGTTTTCATTAGTTTCGCTCACTCTCGAAATCAAGCATTTTACAGCAGGTTGGAGCAGCCTGTATCTCAGCAGAGGAATAAGGTAGGGAAGAATTCTAAGGCTCATTTTGACTGCCTCCAGAAGTTAGATCAGATGGCAAATTGGATTTGGTGCTAGGTCTTTCCCTTTAGGTTTTACCCCAACAATGTTTTCATTAGTTTCGCTCACTCTCGAAATCAAGCATTTTACAGCAGGTTGGAGCAGCCTGTATCTCAGCACAGGAATAAGGTAGGGAAGAATTCTAAGGATCATTTTGACTGCCTCCAGAAGTTAGATCAGATGGCAAATTGGATTTGGTGCTAGGTCTTTCCCTTTAGGTTTTACCCCAACAATGTTTTCATTAGTTTCGCTCACTCTCGAAATCAAGCATTTTACAGCAGGTTGGAGCAGCCTGTATCTCAGCACAGGAATAAGGTAGGGAAGAATTCTAAGGATCATTTTGACTGCCTCCAGAAGTTAGATCAGATGGCAAATTGGATTTGGTGCTAGGTCTTTCCCTTTAGGTTTTACCCCAACAATGTTTTCATTAGTTTCGCTCACTCTCGAAATCAAGCATTTTACAGCAGGTTGGAGCAGCCTGTATCTCAGCACAGGAATAAGGTAGGGAAGAATTCTAAGGCTCATTTTGACTGCCTCCAGAAGTTAGATCAGATGGCAAATTGGATTTGGTGCTAGGTCTTTCCCTTTAGGTTTTACCCCAACAATGTTTTCATTAGTTTCGCTCACTCTCGAAATCAAGCATTTTACAGCAGGTTGGAGCAGCCTGTATCTCAGCACAGGAATAAGGTAGGGAAGAATTCTAAGGATCATTTTGACTGCCTCCAGAAGTTAGATCAGATGGCAAATTGGATTTGGTGCTAGGTCTTTCCCTTTAGGTTTTACCCCAACAATGTTTTCATTAGTTTCGCTCACTCTCGAAATCAAGCATTTTACAGCAGGTTGGAGCAGCCTGTATCTCAGCACAGGAATAAGGTAGGGAAGAATTCTATGGATCATTTTGACTGCCTCCAGAAGTTAGATCAGATGGCAAATTGGATTTGGTGCTAGGTCTTTCCCTTTAGGTTTTACCCCAACAATGTTTTCGTTAGTTTCGCTCACTCTCGAAATCAAGCATTTTACAGCAGGTTGGAGCAGCCTGTATCTCAGCACAGGAATAAGGTAGGGAAGAATTCTAAGGCTCATTTTGACTGCCTCCAGAAGTTACATCAGATGGCAAATTGGATTTGGTGCTAGGTCTTTCCCTTTAGGTTTTACCCCAACAATGTTTTCGTTAGTTTCGCTCACTCTCGAAATCAAGCATTTTACAGCAGGTTGGAGCAGCCTGTATCTCAGCACAGGAATAAGGTAGGGAAGAATTCTAAGGCTCATTTTGACTGCCTCCAGAAGTTACATCAGAAGGCAAATTGGATTTGGTGCTAGGTCTTTCCCTTTAGGTTTTACCCCAACAATGTTTTCATTAGTTTCGCTCACTCTCGAAATCAAGCATTTTACAGCAGGTTGGAGCAGCCTGTATCTCAGCACAGGAATAAGGTCGGGAAGAATTCTAAGGATCATTTTGACTGCCTCCAGAAGTTAGATCAGATGGCAAATTGGATTTGGTGCTAGGTCTTTCCCTTTAGGTTTTACCCCAACAATGTTTTCATTAGTTTCGCTCACTCTCGAAATCAAGCATTTTACAGCAGGTTGGAGCAGCCTGTATCTCAGCACAGGAATAAGGTAGGGAAGAATTCTAAGGATCATTTTGACTGCCTCCAGAAGTTAGATCAGATGGCAAATTGGATTTGGTGCTAGGTCTTTCCCTTTAGGTTTTACCCCAACAATGTTTTCGTTAGTTTCGCTCACTCTCGAAATCAAGCATTTTACAGCAGGTTGGAGCAGCCTGTATCTCAGCACAGGAATAAGGTAGGGAAGAATTCTAAGGCTCATTTTGACTGCCTCCAGAAGTTAGATCAGATGGCAAATTGGATTTGGTGCTAGGTCTTTCCCTTTAGGTTTTACCCCAACAATGTTTTCATTAGTTTCGCTCACTCTCGAAATCAAGCATTTTACAGCAGGTTGGAGCAGCCTGTATCTCAGCACAGGAATAAGGTAGGGAAGAATTCTAAGGATCATTTTGACTGCCTCCAGAAGTTAGATCAGATGGCAAATTGGATTTGGTGCTAGGTCTTTCCCTTTAGGTTTTACCCCAACAATGTTTTCATTAGTTTCGCTCACTCTCGAAATCAAGCATTTTACAGCAGGTTGGAGCAGCCTGTATCTCAGCACAGGAATAAGGTAGGGAAGAATTCTAAGGATCATTTTGACTGCCTCCAGAAGTTAGATCAGATGGCAAATTGGATTTGGTGCTAGGTCTTTCCCTTTAGGTTTTACCCCAACAATGTTTTCATTAGTTTCGCTCACTCTCGAAATCAAGCATTTTACAGCAGGTTGGAGCAGCCTGTATCTCAGCACAGGAATAAGGTAGGGAAGAATTCTAAGGATCATTTTGACTGCCTCCAGAAGTTAGATCAGATGGCAAATTGGATTTGGTGCTAGGTCTTTCCCTTTAGGTTTTACCCCAACAATGTTTTCATTAGTTTCGCTCACTCTCGAAATCAAGCATTTTACAGCAGGTTGGAGCAGCCTGTATCTCAGCACAGGAATAAGGTAGGGAAGAATTCTAAGGCTCATTTTGACTGCCTCCAGAAGTTAGATCAGATGGCAAATTGGATTTGGTGCTAGGTCTTTCCCTTTAGGTTTTACCCCAACAATGTTTTCATTAGTTTCGCTCACTCTCGAAATCAAGCATTTTACAGCAGGTTGGAGCAGCCTGTATCTCAGCACAGGAATAAGGTAGGGAAGAATTCTAAGGATCATTTTGACTGCCTCCAGAAGTTATATCAGATGGCAAATTGGATTTGGTGCTAGGTCTTTCCCTTTAGGTTTTACCCCAACAATGTTTTCATTAGTTTCGCTCACTCTCGAAATCAAGCATTTTACAGCAGGTTGGAGCAGCCTGTATCTCAGCACAGGAATAAGGTAGGGAAGAATTCTAAGGATCATTTTGACTGCCTCCAGAAGTTAGATCAGATGGCAAATTGGATTTGGTGCTAGGTCTTTCCCTTTAGGTTTTACCCCAACAATGTTTTCATTAGTTTCGCTCACTCTCGAAATCAAGCATTTTACAGCAGGTTGGAGCAGCCTGTATCTCAGCACAGGAATAAGGTAGGGAAGAATTCTAAGGATCATTTTGACTGCCTCCAGAAGTTAGATCAGATGGCAAATTGGATTTGGTGCTAGGTCTTTCCCTTTAGGTTTTACCCCAACAATGTTTTCATTAGTTTCGCTCACTCTCGAAATCAAGCATTTTACAGCAGGTTGGAGCAGCCTGTATCTCAGCACAGGAATAAGGTAGGGAAGAATTCTAAGGCTCATTTTGACTGCCTCCAGAAGTTAGATCAGATGGCAAATTGGATTTGGTGCTAGGTCTTTCCCTTTAGGTTTTACCCCAACAATGTTTTCATTAGTTTCGCTCACTCTCGAAATCAAGCATTTTACAGCAGGTTGGAGCAGCCTGTATCTCAGCACAGGAATAAGGTAGGGAAGAATTCTAAGGATCATTTTGACTGCCTCCAGAAGTTAGATCAGATGGCAAATTGGATTTGGTGCTAGGTCTTTCCCTTTAGGTTTTACCCCAACAATGTTTTCATTAGTTTCGCTCACTCTCGAAATCAAGCATTTTACAGCAGGTTGGAGCAGCCTGTATCTCAGCACAGGAATAAGGTAGGGAAGAATTCTAAGGATCATTTTGACTGCCTCCAGAAGTTAGATCAGATGGCAAATTGGATTTGGTGCTAGGTCTTTCCCTTTAGGTTTTACCCCAACAATGTTTTCATTAGTTTCGCTCACTCTCGAAATCAAGCATTTTACAGCAGGTTGGAGCAGCCTGTATCTCAGCACAGGAATAAGGTAGGGAAGAATTCTAAGGCTCATTTTGACTGCCTCCAGAAGTTAGATCAGATGGCAAATTGGATTTGGTGCTAGGTCTTTCCCTTTAGGTTTTACCCCAACAATGTTTTCATTAGTTTCGCTCACTCTCGAAATCAAGCATTTTACAGCAGGTTGGAGCAGCCTGTATCTCAGCACAGGAATAAGGTAGGGAAGAATTCTAAGGATCATTTTGACTGCCTCCAGAAGTTAGATCAGATGGCAAATTGGATTTGGTGCTAGGTCTTTCCCTTTAGGTTTTACCCCAACAATGTTTTCATTAGTTTCGCTCACTCTCGAAATCAAGCATTTTACAGCAGGTTGGAGCAGCCTGTATCTCAGCACAGGAATAAGGTAGGGAAGAATTCTATGGATCATTTTGACTGCCTCCAGAAGTTAGATCAGATGGCAAATTGGATTTGGTGCTAGGTCTTTCCCTTTAGGTTTTACCCCAACAATGTTTTCGTTAGTTTCGCTCACTCTCGAAATCAAGCATTTTACAGCAGGTTGGAGCAGCCTGTATCTCAGCACAGGAATAAGGTAGGGAAGAATTCTAAGGCTCATTTTGACTGCCTCCAGAAGTTAGATCAGATGGCAAATTGGATTTGGTGCTAGGTCTTTCCCTTTAGGTTTTACCCCAACAATGTTTTCATTAGTTTCGCTCACTCTCGAAATCAAGCATTTTACAGCAGGTTGGAGCAGCCTGTATCTCAGCACAGGAATAAGGTAGGGAAGAATTCTAAGGATCATTTTGACTGCCTCCAGAAGTTAGATCAGATGGCAAATTGGATTTGGTGCTAGGTCTTTCCCTTTAGGTTTTACCCCAACAATGTTTTCATTAGTTTCGCTCACTCTCGAAATCAAGCATTTTACAGCAGGTTGGAGCAGCCTGTATCTCAGCACAGGAATAAGGTAGGGAAAAATTCTAAGGCTCATTTTGACTGCCTCCAGAAGTTAGATCAGATGGCAAATTGGATTTGGTGCTAGGTCTTTCCCTTTAGGTTTTACCCCAACAATGTTTTCATTAGTTTCGCTCACTCTCGAAATCAAGCATTTTACAGCAGGTTGGAGCAGCCTGTATCTCAGCACAGGAATAAGGTAGGGAAGAATTCTAAGGATCATTTTGACTGCCTCCAGAAGTTAGATCAGATGGCAAATTGGATTTGGTGCTAGGTCTTTCCCTTTAGGTTTTACCCCAACAATGTTTTCATTAGTTTCGCTCACTCTCGAAATCAAGCATTTTACAGCAGGTTGGAGCAGCCTGTATCTCAGCACAGGAATAAGGTAGGGAAGAATTCTAAGGCTCATTTTAGGCTCATTTTGACTGCCTCCAGAAGTTAGATCAGATGGCAAATTGGATTTGGTGCTAGGTCTTTCCCTTTAGGTTTTACCCCAACAATGTTTTCATTAGTTTCGCTCACTCTCGAAATCAAGCATTTTACAGCAGGTTGGAGCAGCCTGTATCTCAGCACAGGAATAAGGTAGGGAAGAATTCTAAGGCTCATTTTGACTGCCTCCAGAAGTTAGATCAGATGGCAAATTGGATTTGGTGCTAGGTCTTTCCCTTTAGGTTTTACCCCAACAATG
Organism: Melanerpes formicivorus; assembly: GCF_026170545.1. Classification (NCBI taxonomy): domain Eukaryota; kingdom Metazoa; phylum Chordata; class Aves; order Piciformes; family Picidae; genus Melanerpes; species Melanerpes formicivorus. Next base: position 12,429 of record NW_027144351.1, on the reverse strand, counting down.
TTTTCATTAGTTTCGCTCACTCTCGAAATCAAGCATTTTACAGCAGGTTGGAGCAGCCTGTATCTCAGCACAGGAATAAGGTAGGGAAGAATTCTAAGGCTCATTTTGACTGCCTCCAGAAGTTAGATCAGATGGCAAATTGGATTTGGTGCTAGGTCTTTCCCTTTAGGTTTTACCCCCAACAATGTTTTCATTAGTTTCGCTCACTCTCGAAATCAAGCATTTTACAGCAGGTTGGAGCAGCCTGTATCTCAGCACAGGAATAAGGTAGGGAAGAATTCTAAGGATCATTTTGACTGCCTCCAGAAGTTAGATCAGATGGCAAATTGGATTTGGTGCTAGGTCTTTCCCTTTAGGTTTTACCCCAACAATGTTTTCATTAAGTTTCGCTCACTCTCGAAATCAAGCATTTTACAGCAGGTTGGAGCAGCCTGTATCTCAGCACAGGAATAAGGTAGGGAAGAATTCTAAGGCTCATTTTGACTGCCTCCAGAAGTTAGATCAGATGGCAAATTGGATTTGGTGCTAGGTCTTTCCCTTTAGGTTTTACCCCAACAATGTTTTCATTAGTTTCGCTCACTCTCGAAATCAAGCATTTTACAGCAGGTTGGGAGCAGCCTGTATCTCAGCACAGGAATAAGGTAGGGAAGAATTCTAAGGCTCATTTTGACTGCCTCCAGAAGTTAGATCAGATGGCAAATTGGATTTGGTGCTAGGTCTTTCCCTTTAGGTTTTACCCCAACAATGTTTTCATTAGTTTCGCTCACTCTCGAAATCAAGCATTTTACAGCAGGTTGGAGCAGCCTGTATCTCAGCACAGGAATAAGGTAGGGAAGAATTCTAAGGATCATTTTGACTGCCTCCAGAAGTTAGATCAGATGGCAAATTGGATTTGGTGCTAGGTCTTTCCCTTTAGGTTTTACCCCAACAATGTTTTCATTAGTTTCGCTCACCTCTCGAAATCAAGCATTTTACAGCAGGTTGGAGCAGCCTGTATCTCAGCACAGGAATAAGGTAGGGAAGAATTCTAAGGCTCATTTTGACTGCCTCCAGAAGTTAGATCAGATGGGCAAATTGGATTTGGTGCTAGGTCTTTCCCTTTAGGTTTTACCCCAACAATGTTTTCATTAGTTTCGCTCACTCTCGAAATCAAGCATTTTACCAGCAGGTTGGAGCAGCCTGTATCTCAGCACAGGAATAAGGTAGGAAAAATTCTAAGGCTCATTTTGACTGCCTCCAGAAGTTAGATCAGATGGCAAATTGGATTTGGTGCTAGGTCTTTCCCCTTTAGGTTTTACCCCAACAATGTTTTCATTAGTTTCGCTCACTCTCGAAATCAAGCATTTTACAGCAGGTTGGAGCAGCCTGTATCTCAGCACAGGAATAAGGTAGGGAAGAATTCTAAGGCTCATTTTGACTGCCTCCAGAAGTTAGATCAGATGGCAAATTGGATTTGGTGCTAGGTCTTTCCCTTTAGGTTTTACCCCAACAATGTTTTCATTAGTTTCGCTCACTCTCGAAATCAGCATTTTACAGCAGGTTGGAGCAGCCTGTATCTCAGCACAGGAATAAGGTAGGGAAGAATTCTAAGGATCATTTTGACTGCCTCCAGAAGTTAGATCAGATGGCAAATTGGGATTTGGTGCTAGGTCTTTCCCTTTAGGTTTTACCCCAACAATGTTTTCATTAGTTTCGCTCACTCTCGAAATCAAGCATTTTACAGCAGGTTGGAGCAGCCTGTATCTCAGCACAGGAATAAGGTAGGGAAGAATTCTAAGGCTCATTTTGACTGCCCTCCAGAAGTTAGATCAGATGGCAAATTGGATTTGGTGCTAGGTCTTTCCCTTTAGGTTTTAACCCCAACAATGTTTTCATTAGTTTCGCTCACTCTCGAAATCAAGCATTTTACAGCAGGTTGGAGCAGCCTGTATCTCAGCACAGGAATAAGGTAGGGAAGAATTCTAAGGCTCATTTTGACTGCCTCCAGAAGTTAGATCAGATGGCAAATTGGATTTGGTGCTAGGTCTTTCCCTTTAGGTTTTACCCCAACAATGTTTTCATTAGTTTCGCTCACTCCTCGAAATCAAGCATTTTACAGCAGGTTGGAGCAGCCTGTATCTCAGCACAGGAATAAGGTAGGGAAGAATTCTAAGGCTCATTTTGACTGCCTCCAGAAGTTAGATCAGATGGCAAATTGGATTTGGTGCTAGGTCCTTTCCCTTTAGGTTTTTACCCCAACAATGTTTTCATTAGTTTCGCTCACTCTCGAAATCAAGCATTTTACAGCAGGTTGGAGCAGCCTGTATCTCAGCACAGGAATAATGTAGGGAAGAATTCTAAGGCTCATTTTGGACTGCCTCCAGAAGTTAGATCAGATGGCAAATTGGATTTGGTGCTAGGTCTTTCCCTTTAGGTTTTTACCCCAACAATGTTTTCATTAGTTTCGCTCACTCTCGAAATCAAGCATTTTACAGCAGGTTGGAGCAGCCTGTATCTCAGCACAGGAATAAGGTAGGGAAGAATTCTAAGGGCTCATTTTGACTGCCTCCAGAAGTTAGATCAGATGGCAAATTGGATTTGGTGCTAGGTCTTTCCCTTTAGGTTTTTACCCCAACAATGTTTTCATTAGTTTCGCTCACTCTCGAAATCAAGCATTTTACAGCAGGTTGGAGCAGCCTGTATCTCAGCACAGGAATAAGGTAGGGAAGAATTCTAAGGCTCATTTTGACTGCCTCCAGAAGTTAGATCAGATGGCAAATTGGATTTGGTGCTAGGTCTTTCCCTTTAGGTTTTACCCCAACAATGTTTTCATTAGTTTCGCTCACTCTCGAAATCAAGCATTTTACAGCAGGTTGGAGCAGCCTGTATCTCAGCACAGGAATAAAGGTAGGGGAAGAATTCTAAGGATCATTTTGACTGCCTCCAGAAGTTAGATCAGATGGCAAATTGGATTTGGTGCTAGGTCTTTCCCTTTAGGTTTTACCCCAACAATGTTTTCATTAGTTTCGCTCACTCTCGAAATCAAGCATTTTACAGCAGGTTGGAGCAGCCTGTATCTCAGCACAGAATAAGGTAGGAAAGAATTCTAAGGCTCATTTTGACTGCCTCCAGAAGTTAGATCAGATGGCAAATTGGATTTGGTGCTAGGTCTTTCCCTTTAGGTTTTAACCCCCAACAATGTTTTCATTAGTTTCGCTCACTCTCCGAAATCAAGCATTTTACAGCAGGTTGGAGCAGCCTGTATCTCAGCACAGGAATAAGGTAGGGAAGAATTCTAAGGGCTCATTTTGACTGCCTCCAGAAGTTAGATCAGATGGCAAATTGGATTTGGTGCTAGGTCTTTCCCTTTAGGTTTTACCCCAACAATGTTTTCATTAGTTTCGCTCACTCTCGAAATCAAGCATTTTACAGCAGGGTTGGGAGCAGCCTGTATCTCAGCACAGGAATAAGGTAGGGAAGAATTCTAAGGCTCATTTTGACTGCCTCCAGAAGTTAGATCAGATGGCAAATTGGATTTGGTGCTAGGTCTTTCCCTTTAGGTTTTACCCCCAACAATGTTTTCATTAGTTTCACTCACTCTCGAAATCAAGCATTTTACAGCAGGTTGGAGCAGCCTGTATCTCAGCACAGGAATAAGGTAGGGAAGAATTCTAAGGCTCATTTTGACTGCCTCCAGAAGTTAGATCAGATGGCAAATTGGATTTGGTGCTAGGTCTTTCCCTTTAGGTTTTACCCCCAACAATGTTTTCATTAGTTTCGCTCACTCTCGAAATCAAGCATTTTACAGCAGGTTGGAGCAGGCCTTGTATCTCAGCACAGGAATAAGGTAGGGAAGAATTCTAAGGATCATTTTGACTGCCTCCAGAAGTTAGATCAGATGGCAAATTGGATTTGGTGCTAGGTCTTTCCCTTTAGGTTTTACCCCCAACAATGTTTTCATTAGTTTCGCTCACTCTCGAAATCAAGCATTTTACAGCAGGTTGGAGCAGCCTGTATCTCAGCACAGGAATAAGGTAGGGAAGAATTCTAAGGATCATTTTGACTGCCTCCAGAAGTTAGATCAGATGGCAAATTGGATTTGGTGCTAGGTCTTTCCCTTTAGGTTTTACCCCAACAATGTTTTCATTAGTTTTCGCTCACTCTCGAAATCAGCATTTCACAGCAGGTTGGAGCAGCCTGTATCTCAGCACAGGAATAAGGTAGGGAAGAATTCTAAGGCTCATTTTGACTGCCTCCAGAAGTTAGATCAGATGGCACATTGGATTTGGTGCTAGGTCTTTCCCTTTAGGTTTTACCCCCAACAATGTTTTCATTAGTTTCGCTCACTCTCGAAATCAAGCATTTTACAGCAGGTTGGAGCAGCCTGTATCTCAGCACAGGAATAAGGTAGGGAAGAATTCTAAGGCTCATTTTGACTGCCTCCAGAAGTTAGATCAGATGGGCAAATTGGATTTGGTGCTAGGTCTTTCCCTTTAGGTTTTACCCCAACAATGTTTTCATTAGTTTCCGCTCACTCTCGAAATCAAGCATTTTACAGCAGGTTGGAGCAGCCTGTATCTCAGCACAGGAATAAGGTAGGGAAGAATTCTAAGGCTCATTTTGACTGCCTCCAGAAGTTAGATCAGATGGCAAATTGGGATTTGGTGCTAGGTCTTTCCCTTTAGGTTTTACCCCAACAATGTTTTCATTAGTTTCACTCACTCTCGAAATCAAGCATTTTACAGCAGGTTGGAGCAGCCTGTATCTCAGCACAGGAATAAGGTAGGGAAGAATTCTAAGGCTCATTTTTGACTGCCTCCAGAAGTTAGATCAGATGGCAAATTGGATTTTGGTGCTAGGTCTTTCCCTTTAGGTTTTACCCCAACATGTTTTCATTAGTTTCGCTCACTCTCGAAATCAAGCATTTTACAGCAGGTTGGAGCAGCCTGTATCTCAGCACAGGAATAAGGTAGGGATGAATTCTAAGGATCATTTTGACTGCCTCCAGAAGTTAGATCAGATGGCAAATTGGATTTGGTGCTAGGTCTTTCCCTTTAGGTTTTACCCCAACAATGTTTTCATTAGTTTCGCTCACTCTCGAAATCAAGCATTTTACAGCAGGTTGGAGCAGCCTGTATCTCAGCACAGGAATAAGGTAGGGAAGAATTCTAAGGATCATTTTGACTGCCTCCAGAAGTTAGATCAGATGGCAAATTGGATTTGGTGCTAGGTCTTTCCCTTTAGGTTTTACCCCAACAATGTTTTCATTAGTTTCGCTCACTCTCGAAATCAAGCATTTCACAGCAGGTTGGAGCAGCCTGTATCTCAGCACAGGAATAAGGTAGGGAAGAATTCCTAAGGCTCATTTTGACTGCCTCCAGAAGTTAGATCAGATGGCAATTTGGATTTGGGTGCTAGGTCTTTCCCTTTAGGTTTTACCCCCAACAATGTTTTCATTAGTTTCGCTCACTCTCGAAATCAAGCATTTTACAGCAGGTTGGAGCAGCCTGTATCTCAGCAGAGGAATAAGGTAGGGAAGAATTCTAAGGCTCATTTTGACTGCCTCCAGAAGTTAGATCAGATGGCAAATTGGATTTGGTGCTAGGTCTTTCCCTTTAGGTTTTACCCCAACAATGTTTTCATTAGTTTCGCTCACTCTCGAAATCAAGCATTTTACAGCAGGTTGGAGCAGCCTGTATCTCAGCACAGGAATAAGGTAGGGAAGAATTCTAAGGCTCATTTTGACTGCCTCCAGAAGTTAGATCAGATGGCAAATTGGATTTGGTGCTAGGTCTTTCCCTTTAGGTTTTACCCCAACAATGTTTTCATTAGTTTCGCTCACTCTCCAAATCAAGCATTTTACAGCAGGTTGGAGCAAGCCTGTATCTCAGCACAGGAATAAGGTAGGGAAGAATTCTAAGGATCATTTTGACTGCCTCCAGAAGTTAGATCAGATGGCAAATTGGATTTGGTGCTAGGTCTTTCCCTTTAGGTTTTACCCCAACAATGTTTTCATTAGTTTCGCTCACTCTCGAAATCAAGCCATTTTACAGCAGGTTGGAGCAGCCTGTATCTCAGCACAGGAATAAGGTAGGGAAGAATTCTAAGGATCATTTTGACTGCCTCCAGAAGTTAGATCAGATGGCAAATTGGATTTGGTGCTAGGTCTTTCCCTTTAGGTTTTACCCCAACAATGTTTTCATTAGTTTCGCTCACTCTCGAAATCAAGCATTTTACAGCAGGTTGGAGCAGCCTGTATCTCAGCACAGGAATAAGGTAGGGAAGAAATTCTAAGGATCATTTTGACTGCCTCCAGAAGTTAGATCAGATGGCAAAATTGGATTTGGTGCTAGGTCTTTCCCTTTAGGTTTTACCCCAACAATGTTTTCATTAGTTTCGCTCACTCTCGAAATCAAGCATTTTACAGCAGGTTGGAGCAGCCTGTATCTCAGCAGAGGAATAAGGTAGGGAAGAATTCTAAGGCTCATTTTGACTGCCTCCAGAAGTTAGATCAGATGGCAAATTGGATTTGGTGCTAGGTCTTTCCCTTTAGGTTTTACCCCAACAATGTTTTCATTAGTTTCGCTCACTCTCGAAATCAAGCATTTTACAGCAGGTTGGAGCAGCCTGTATCTCAGCACAGGAATAAGGTAGGGAAGAATTCTAAGGCTCATTTTGACTGCCTCCAGAAGTTAGATCAGATGGCAAATTGGATTTGGTGCTAGGTCTTTCCCTTTAGGTTTTACCCCCAACAATGTTTTCATTAGTTTCGCTCACTCTCGAAATCAAGCATTTTACAGCAGGTTGGAGCAGCCTGTATCTCAGCACAGGAATAAGGTAGGGAAGAATTCTAAGGCTCATTTTGACTGCCTCCAGAAGTTAGATCAGATGGCAAATTGGATTTGGTGCTAGGTCTTTCCCTTTAGGTTTTAACCCCAACAATGTTTTCATTAGTTTCGCTCACGTCTCGAAATCAAGCATTTTACAGCAGGTTGGAGCAGCCTGTATCTCAGCACAGGAATAAGGTAGGGAAGAATTCTAAGGATCATTTTGACTGCCTCCAGAAGTTAGATCAGATGGCAAATTGGATTTGGTGCTAGGTCTTTCCCTTTAGGTTTTACCCCAACAATGTTTTCATTAGTTTCGCTCACTCTCGAAATCAAGCATTTTACAGCAGGTTGGAGCAGCCTGTATCTCAGCACAGGAATAAGGTAGGGAAGAATTCTAAGGATCATTTTGACTGCCTCCAGAAGTTAGATCAGATGGCAAATTGGATTTGGTGCTAGGTCTTTCCCTTTAGGTTTTACCCCAACAATGTTTTCATTAGTTTCGCTCACTCTCGAAATCAAGCATTTTACAGCAGGTTGGAGCAGCCTGTATCTCAGCACAGGAATAAGGTAGGGAAGAATTCTAAGGCTCATTTTGACTGCCTCCAGAAGTTAGATCAGATGGCAAATTGGATTTGGTGCTAGGTCTTTCCCTTTAGGTTTTACCCCAACAATGTTTTCATTAGTTTCGCTCACTCTCGAAATCAAGCATTTTACAGCAGGTTGGAGCAGCCTGTATCTCAGCACAGGAATAAGGTAGGGAAGAATTCTAAGGATCATTTTGACTGCCTCCAGAAGTTAGATCAGATGGCAAATTGGATTTGGTGCTAGGTCTTTCCCTTTAGGTTTTACCCCAACAATGTTTTCATTAGTTTCGCTCACTCTCGAAATCAAGCATTTTACAGCAGGTTGGAGCAGCCTGTATCTCAGCACAGGAATAAGGTAGGGGAAGAATTCTAAGGCTCATTTTGACTGCCTCCAGAAGTTAGATCAGATGGCAAATTGGATTTGGTGCTAGGTCTTTCCCTTTAGGCTTTACCCCCAACAATGTTTTCATTAGTTTCGCTCACTCTCGAAATCAAGCATTTTACAGCAGGTTGGAGCAGCCTGTATCTCAGCACAGGAATAAGGTAGGGGAAGAATTCTAAGGCTCATTTTGACTGCCTCCAGAAGTTAGATCAGATGGCAAATTGGATTTGGTGCTAGGTCTTTCCCTTTAGGTTTTACCCCAACAATGTTTTCATTAGTTTCGCTCACTCTCGAAATCAAGCATTTTACAGCAGGTTGGAGCAGCCTGTATCTCAGCACAGGAATAAGGTAGGGAAGAATTCAAAGGCTCATTTTGACTGCCTCCAGAAGTTAGATCAGATGGCAAATTGGATTTGGTGCTAGGTCTTTCCCTTTAGGTTTTTACCCCAACAATGTTTTCATTAGTTTCGCTCACTCTCGAAATCAAGCATTTTACAGCAGGTTGGAGCAGCCTGTATCTCAGCACAGGAATAATGTAGGGAAGAATTCTAAGGATCATTTTGACTGCCTCCAGAAGTTAGATCAGATGGCAAATTGGATTTGGTGCTAGGTCTTTCCCTTTAGGTTTTACCCCAACAATGTTTTCATTAGTTTCGCTCACTCTCGAAATCAAGCATTTTACAGCAGGTTGGAGCAGCCTGTATCTCAGCACAGGAATAAGGGTAGGGAAGAATTCTAAGGCTCATTTTGACTGCCTCCAGAAGTTAGATCAGATGGCAAATTGGATTTGGTGCTAGGTCTTTCCCTTTAGGTTTTACCCCAACAATGTTTTCATTAGTTTCGCTCACTCTCGAAATCAAGCATTTTACAGCAGGTTGGAGCAGCCTGTATCTCAGCACAGGAATAAGGTAGGGAAGAATTCTAAGGCTCATTTTGACTGCCCTCCAGAAGTTAGATCAGATGGCAAATTGGATTTGGTGCTAGGTCTTTCCCTTTAGGTTTTTAACCCCAACAATGTTTTCATTAGTTTCGCTCACTCTCGAAATCAAGCATTTTACAGCAGGTTGGAGCAGCCTGTATCTCAGCACAGGAATAAGGTAGGGAAGAATTCTAAGGCTCATTTTGACTGCCTCCAGAAGTTAGATCAGATGGCAAATTGGATTTGGTGCTAGGTCTTTCCCCTTTAGGTTTTAACCCCAACAATGTTTTCATTAGTTTTCGCTCACTCTCGAAAATCAAAGCATTTTACAGCAGGTTGGAGCAGCCTGTATCTCAGCACAGGAATAAGGTAGGGAAGAATTCTAAGGCTCATTTTGACTGCCTCCAGAAGTTAGATCAGATGGCAAATTGGATTTGGTGCTAGGTCTTTCCCTTTAGGTTTTACCCCCAACAATGTTTTCATTAGTTTCGCTCACTCTCGAAATCAAGCATTTTACAGCAGGTTGGAGCAGCCTGTATCTCAGCACAGGAATAAGGTAGGGAAGAATTCTAAGGCTCATTTTGACTGCCTCCAGAAGTTAGATCAGATGGCAAATTGGATTTGGTGCTAGGTCTTTCCCTTTAGGTTTTACCCCAACAATGTTTTCATTAGTTTCGCTCACTCTCGAAATCAAGCATTTTACAGCAGGTTGGAGCAGCCTGTATCTCAGCACAGGGAATAAGGTAGGGAAGAATTCTAAGGCTCATTTTGACTGCCTCCAGAAGTTAGATCAGATGGCAAATTGGATTTGGTGCTAGGTCTTTCCCTTTAGGTTTTACCCCAACAATGTTTTCATTAGTTTCGCTCACTCTCGAAAATCAAGCATTTTACAGCAGGTTGGAGCAGCCTGTATCTCAGCACAGGAATAAGGTAGGGGAAGAATTCTAAGGCTCATTTTGACTGCCTCCAGAAGTTAGATCAGATGGCAAATTGGATTTGGTGCTAGGTCCTTTCCCCTTTAGGTTTTTACTCCAACAATGTTTTTCATTAGTTTCGCTCACTCTCGAAATCAAGCACTTTACAGCAGGTTGGAGCAGCCTGTATCTCAGCACAGGAATAAGGTAGGGAAGAATTCTAAGGCTCTCATTTTGACTGCCTCCAGAAGTTAGATTCAGATGGCAAATTGGATTTGGTGCTAGGTCTTTCCCTTTAGGTTTTACCCCAACAATGTTTTCATTAGTTTCGCTCCACTCTCGAAATCAAGCATTTTAACAGCAGGTTGGAGCAGCCTGTATCTCAGCACAGGAATAAGGTAGGGGAAGAATTCTAAGGCTCATTTTGACTGCCCTCCAGAAGTTAGATCAGATGGCAAATTGGATTTGGTGCTAGGTCTTTCCCTTTAGGTTTTACCCCAACAATGTTTTCATTAGTTTCGCTCACTCTTGAAATCAAGCATTTTACAGCAGGTTGGAGCAGCCTGTATCTCAGCACAGGAATAAGGTAGGGAAGAATTCTAAGGATCATTTTGACTGCCTCCAGAAGTTAGATCAGATGGCAAATTGGATTTGGTGCTAGGTCTTTCCCTTTAGGTTTTACCCCAACAATGTTTTCATTAGTTTCGCTCACTCTCTCGAAATCAAGCATTTTTACAGCAGGTTGGAGCAGCCTGTATCTCAGCACAGGAATAAGGTAGGGAAGAATTCTAAGGATCATTTTGACTGCCTCCAGAAGTTAGATCAGATGGCAAATTGGATTTGGTGCTAGGTCTTTCCTTTAGGTTTTACCCCAACAATGTTTTCATTAGTATCGCTCACTCTCGAAATCAAGCATTTTACAGCAGGTTGGAGCAGCCTGTATCTCAGCACAGGAATAAGGTAGGGAAGAATTCTAAGGCTCATTTTGACTGCCTCCAGAAGTTAGATCAGATGGCAAATTGGATTTGGTGCTAGGTCCTTTCCCTTTAGGTTTTACCCCAACAATGTTTTCATTAGTTTCGCTCACTCTCGAAAATCAAGCATTTTACAGCAGGTTGGAGCAGCCTGTATCTCAGCACAGGGAATAAGGTAGGGAAGAATTCTAAGGCTCATTTTGACTGCCTCCAGAAGTTAGATCAGATGGCAAATTGGATTTGGTTCTAGGTCTTTCCCTTTAGGTTTTACCCCAACAATGTTTTCATTAGTTTCCGCTCACTCTCGAAATCAAGCATTTTACAGCAGGTTGGAGCAGCCTGTATCTCAGCACAGGAATAAGGTAGGGAAGAATTCTAAGGCTCATTTTGACTGCCTCCAGAAGTTAGATCAGATGGCAAATTGGATTTGGTGCTAGGTCTTTCCCTTTAGGTTTTACCCCAACAATGTTTTCATTAGTTTCGCTCACTCTCAGAAATCAAGCATTTTACAGCAGGTTGGAGCAGCCTGTATCTCAGCACAGGAATAAGGTAGGGAAGAATTCTAAGGCTCATTTTGACTGCCTCCAGAAGTTAGATCAGATGGCAAATTGGATTTGGTGCTAGGTCTTTCCCTTTAGGTGTTACCCCAACAATGTTTTCATTAGTTTCGCTCACATCTCGTCGAAATCAAGCATTTTACAGCAGGTTGGAGCAGCCTGTATCTCAGCACAGGAATAAGGTAGGGAAGAATTCTAAGGATCATTTTGACTGCCTCCAGAAGTTAGATCAGATGGCAAATTGGATTTGGTGCCTAGGTCTTTCCCCTTTAGGTTTTTACCCCAACAATGTTTTCATTAGTTTCGCTCACTCTCGAAATCAAGCATTTACAGCAGGTTGGAGCAGCCTGTATCTCAGCACAGGAATAAGGTAGGGGAAGAATTCTAAGGATCATTTTGACTGCCTCCAGAAGTTAGATCAGATGGCAAATTGGATTTGGTGCTAGGTCTTTCCCCTTTAGGTTTTACCCCAACAATGTTTTCATTAGTTTCGCTCACTTCTTGAAATCAAGCATTTTTACAGCAGGTTGGAGCAGCCTGTATCTCAGCACAGGAATAAGGTAGGGAAGAATTCTAAGGATCATTTTGACTGCCTCCAGAAGTTAGATCAGATGGCAAATTGGATATTGGTGCTAGGTCTTTCCCTTTAGGTTTTACCCCAACAATGTTTTCATTAGTTTTCGCTCACTCCTCGAAATCAAGCATTTTACAGCAGGTTGGAGCAGCCTGTATCTCAGCACAGGAATAAGGTAGGGAAGAATTCTAAGGATCATTTTGACTGCCTCCAGAAGTTAGATCAGATGGCAAATTGGATTTGGTGCTAGGTCTTGTTCCCTTTAGGTTTTACCCCAACAATGTTTTCATTAGTTTCGCTCACTCTCGAAATCAAGCATTTTACAGCAGGTTGGAGCAGCCTGTAATCTCAGGCACAGGAATAATGGTAGGGAAGAATTCTAAGGCTCATTTTGACTGCCTCCAGAAGTTAGATCAGATGGCAAATTGGATTTGGTGCTAGGTCTTTCCCTTTAGGTTTTACCCCAACAATGTTTTCATTAGTTTCGCTCACTCTCGAAATCAAGCATTTTACAGCAGGTTGGGAGCAGCCTGTATCTCAGCACAGGAATAAAGGTAGGGAAGAATTCTAAGGCTCATTTTGACTGCCTCCAGAAGTTAGATCAGATGGCAAATTGGATTTGGTGCTAGGTCCTTTCCCTTTAGGTTTTACCCCAACAATGGTTTTCATTAGTTTCGCTCACATCTCGAAATCAAGCATTTTACAGGCAGGTTGGA
>NW_027144350.1:0-38562 GCF_026170545.1 Melanerpes formicivorus | reverse complement strand
GCCCCAGCCCAGCCCCTGCTCTGGACCCAGCCCCAGCCCCACCCCAGCCTCATCCCCAGCCAAGGCCCAGCCCTGCCCAAGCCCCAGCCCCAGCCCTGCCCCAGCCCTGCCCCAGCCCAGCCCCAGCCCCATTCACCAGCCCCAGCCCAGCTCCAGCCACAGCCCAGCCCCACACTGGACCCCAGCCCCAGCCACAGCCCAGCCCCAGCCCTGCCCCAGCCTAGCCACAGCCCCAGTCCAGCCGCTGCCCTGGAACAGTCCCAGCCCCAGCCCAGCCCCAGCCCAGGCCCCACCCCCAGCCCTTTACCCAGTCCCAGCCCCAGCCTTGCCCCAGCCTAGCCCCAGCCCCAGTCCAGCCCCTGCCCTGGACCCAGTCCCAGCCCCAGCCCAGCCCCAGCCCAGCCCCAGCCCCAGCCCTTTGCCCAGTCCCAGCCCCAGCCCTGCCCCAGCCTAACCCCAGCCCCAGTCCAGCCCCTGCCCTGGGCCCAGCCCCAGCCCCACCCCAGCCTCATCCCCAGCCCAGTCCCAGCCCTGCCCCAGCCCAAGCCCTAGCCCCAGCCCCAGGCCCAGCCCTGTCCCAGTCCCCGACCCAGTCCCAGCCCCAGCCCCATCCCTGCCCCCCAGCCCAGCCCCAGCCAAGCCCCACCCCCGGCCCCATCCGCGGCCCCCAGCCCAGCCCTAGCCAGCCCTGCCCCAGCCCCAGCCCTGCCCTAAGCCCCAGCCCTGCACCGAACCCAGCCCCAGCCCCAGTCCAGCCCCTGCCCTGGCCCCAGCCCTGCCCCGGCCCAGCCCCAGCCCCAGTCCAGCCCCTGCCCTGGACCCAGCCCAGCCCAGCCCTAGCTACCCAGCCCCAGCCCTGCCCCAGCCCAGCCACAGCCACAGCCCAGCCCCAGCCCTGGATCCAGCCTAAGTCACAGCCCCCGGCCCCAGCCCAAGCCCTAGCTCAGCCCCAGCCCCACCCTCAGCCCCAGCCCAGCTCCAGCCACAGCCCAGCCACAGCCCTGGACCCAGCCCCAACCCAGCCCCAGCCCTAGCCACTGCCCTGCCCCAGCCGCAGCCCCAGGCCTGCCCTCAGCCCTGCCACAGCCCTGGCTCCTGCCCCAGCCCTGGCTCCAGGCCCAGCCCCAGCCCTGCACCAACCCAGCCCCAGCCCAAGGCCCAGCCTCAAGCCTGTCCTGCCCCAGCCCTGGCCCCAATCCAGCCCCAGCCCTACCCCTACCTCAGCCCTAGCCCCAGCCCTGTCCGCAGCCCCAGCCCCAGCCTCAGCCCCACCCTCGCCACCAGCCCCAGCCCCAGCCCCAACCTTGGCCCCAGCCCAGCCCCAGCCCCAGCCCCTGCCCCAGCCCCTGCCCCAGCCCAGCCCCAGCCCCATTCACAGCCACAGCCCAGCTCCAGCCACAGCCCAGCCACAGCCCTGGACACAGCCCCAGCCCAGCCCCATCCCCAGCCCTGCCCCAGCCCTGCCCTCAGCCCAGGCCCAGCCCGAGCCCCGCCCCAGTCCTGCCCCAGCCCCGGCCCCAGCCCCACCCTGGACCCAGCCCCCACCCACAGCCTAGCCCCAGCCCTGCCCCAGCCTAGCCCCAGCCCCAGTCCAGCCCCTGCCCTGGACCCAGCCCCAGCCCCAGCCTAGCCCCAGCCCCATCCCAGCCCCTTCCCTGGACCCAGCCCCTGCCCCAACCCAGCCTCATCCCCAGCCCAGGCCCAGCCCTCTGCCCCAGCCCAAGCCCCAGCCCAGCCCCAGCCCCATCCATTCCCCCAGCCCAGCCCAGCCCAGCCCAGTCCCATCCCTATCTCTGCCCCCAGCCCAGCCCCAGCCCCCAGCCCTGGACCCAGCCCCAGCCCTGGACCCAGCCCCAGCCCAGCCCTCTCCCAGTCCCTGCCCCAGCCCCAGCCCCAGCCCCACCCCTGGCCCCAGCATCGGCCCCAGCCAAGCCCCACTCTCGGCCCCATAAGCGGCCCCAGCCCAGATCCAGCCCCAGCCCTGCCCCAGCCCCAGCCCTGCCCAGGCCCAGCCCCAGCCCCCAGCCCAGCCCCTGCCCTGGACCCAGTCCCAGCCCCAGCCCAGCCCCAGCCCAGCCCCAGCCCCAGCCCTTTACCCAATCCCAGCCCCAGCCCTGCCCCAGCCTAGCCCCAGCCCCAGCCCAGCCCCTGCCCTGGACCCAGCCCCTGCCCCAACCCAGCCTCATACCCAGCCCAGGCCCAGCCCTGCCCCAGCCCAAGCCCCAGCCCCAGCCCCAGCCCCCATCCGTTCCCCCAGCCCAGCCCAGCCCAGCTCAGCCCCATCCCTATCTCTGCCCCCAGCCCAGCCACAGCCCCAGCCCTGGACCCAGCCCCAGCCTCAGCCCTCTCCCAGCCCCGGCCCCAGCCAAGCCCCACTCACAGCCCCATAAGCGGCCCCAGCCCAGCTCCAGCCACAGCCCTGCCCCTGCCCCACCCCAGCCTCATCCCAGCCCAGTCCCAGACCTGCCCCAGCCCAAGCCCTAGCCCCAGCCCCAGGCCCAGCCCCTTCCCAGTCCCCGACCCAGTCCCAGCCCCAGCCCCATCCCTGCCCCCAGCCCAGCCCCAGCCAAGCCCCACCCCCGGCCCATCCCCGGCCCCAGCCCAGCCCCAGCCCAGCCCTGCCCCAGCCCCAGCCCTGCCCTAGCCCCAGCCCTGCACCGAACCCAGCCCCAGCCCCAGTCCAGCCCCTGCCCTGGACCCAGCCCCAGCCCAGCCCTAGCCCCAGCCCCAGCCCTGCCCCAGCCCAGCCACAGCCACAGCCCAGCCCCAGCCCTGGATCCAGCCCCAGTCACAGCCCCGACCCCAGCACAGCCCTAGCTCAGCCCCAGCCCCACCCTCAGCCCCAGCCCCAGCTCCAGCCACAGCCCAGCCACAGCCCTGGACCCAGCCCCAACCCAGCCCCAGCCCTAGCCCCAGCCCTGCCCCCAAGCCGCAGCCCCAGGCCTGCCCTCAGGCCCTGCCACAGCCCTGGCTCCTGCCCCAGCCCTGGCTCCAGGCCCAGCCCCAGCCCTGCGCCAACCCAGCCCCAGCCCAAGGCCCAGCCTCAAGCCTAGTCCTGCCCCAGCCCTGGCCCCAATCCAGCCCCAGCCCTACCCCTACCTCAGCCCTAGCCCCAGCCCTGTCCGCAGCCCCAGCCCCAGCCTCAGCCCCACCCTCGCCACCAAGCCAGCCCCAGCCCCAACCTTGGCCCCAGCCCAGCCCCAGCCCTGCCCAGCCAGCCCCAGCCCAGCCCCAGCCCAGCCCCAGCCCCATTAACAGCCACAGCCCAGCTCCAGCCACAGCCCAGCCACAGCCCTGGACACAGCCCCAGCCCAGCCCCATCCCCAGCCCTGCCCCAGCCCTGCCCTCAGCCCAGGCCCAGCCCGAGCCCCGCCCCAGTCCTGCCCCAGCCCCGGCCCCAGCCCCAGCCCTGGACCCAGCCGCAGCCCCAGCCCTCTCCCAGTCCCTGTCCCAGCCCCAGCCCCAGCCCCACCCCTGGCCCCAGCCCTGGCCCCAGCCAAGCCCCACTCACGGCCCCAAACCCGGCCCCAGCCCAGCTCCAGCCACACGCCCTGCCCCAGCCCCAGCCCCAGCCCCCAGCCCCAGTCCAGCCCCCAGCCCAGCCCCAGCCCGAGCCCTGCCCCCAGCCCCAGCCACAGCCCAGTCCTTGTCCCAGCCCAGCCCCAGCCCTGCCCCGGCCCAGCCCCAGCCCCCAGCCCCAGCCCAGCCCCTGCCCTGGACCCAGCCCCAGCCCAGCCCCAGCCCCAGCCCCAGCCCAGCCCCCAGCCCAGCCCCAGCCCGAGCCCTGCCCCAGCCCCAGCCACAGCCCAGTCCTTGTCCCAGCCCTGCCCCAGCCCCTGCCCCAGCCCAGTCCTTGTCCCAGCCCAGCCCAAGCCACCGCCCACCGCCCCAGCCCTGCCCCCAGCCCAGCCCCAGCCCCTCCTTGGACCCAGCCCCAGCCCCAGCCCAGTTCCAGCCCTGCCCCAGCCCCAGCCCCAGCCCCACCCCTGGCCCCAGCCCTGGCCCCAGCCAAGCCCCACTCACGGCCCCAAAACCCGGCCCCAGCCCAGCTCCAGCCACAGCCCTGCCCCAGCCCCAGCCCCAGCCCCAGTCCAGCCCCAGCCCAGCCCCAGCCCGAGCCCTGCCCCAGCCCCAGCCACAGCCCAGTCCTTGTCCCAGCCCAGCCCCAGCCCTGCCCCGGCCCAGCCCCAGCCCCAGCCCCAGCCCAGCCCCCTGCCCTGGACCCAGCCCCAGCCCAGCCCCAGCCCCAGCCCCAGCCCAGCCCCCAGCCCAGCCCCAGCCCCGAGCCCTGCCCCAGCCCCAGCCACAGCCCAGTCCTTGTCCCAGCCCTGCCCCAGCCCTGCCCCAGCCCAGTCCTTGTCCCAGCCCAGCCCAAGCCACCGCCCAGCCCCAGCCCTGCCCCCAGCCCAGCCCCAGCCCCTCCTTGGACCCAGCCCCAGCCCAGCCCAGTTCCAGCCCTGCCCCAGCCCTGCCCCAGCCCTGCCCCAGCGCAGCTCCAGCCACAGCCCAGCCCCAGCCCTGGACCCAGCCCCATCCCCAGCCCTGTCCCAGTCCCCGCCCCAGCCCCAGACCCAGCCCCACCCCCGGGCCCCAGCCCCTGCCCCAGCCAAGCCCAGCCCCGGTCCAGCCCCTGACCTGGACCAAGTCCCAGCCCCAGCCCAGCCCCAGCCCAGCCCCAATCCTGGACCCAGCCCCACCCCTGGCCCCAGCCCCGGCCCCAGCCAAGCCCCACTCACGGGCCCCATCCCCGGCCCCAGCCCAGCCCCAGCCACAGCCCAGCCCCAGTCCCAGCCAGCCCCTGCCCTGGAACCAGCCCCTGCCCTGGACCCAGCCCCATCCCAGCCCCAGTCCCAGCCCTTTACCCAGTCCCAGCCCCAGCCCTGCCCCAGCCTAGCCCCAGCCCCAGTCCAGCCCCTGCCCTGGACCCAGTCCCCAGCCCCAGCCCAGCCCCAGCCCAGCCCCAGCCCCCAGCCCTTTACCCAGTCCCCAGCCCCAGCCCTGCACCAGCCTAGCCCCCAGCCCCAGTCCAGCCCCTGCCCTGGGCCCAGCCCCAGCCCCACCCCAGCCTCGTCCCCAGCCCAGTCCCAGCCCTGCCCCAGCCCAAGCCCTAGCCCCAGCCCCAGGCCCAGCCCTGTCCCAGTCCCCGACCCAGTCCCAGCCCCAGCCCCATCCCTGCCCCCAGCCCAGCCCCAGCCAAGCCCCACCCCGGCCCCATCCCCGGCCCCAGCCCAGCCCTAGCTCAGCCCTAGCCCTGTCCCCAGCCTCGGCCCGTGCCCCTGCCCCAGTCCCAGTCCTGCCCCATCCGAGCCCCCAGCCCCAGCCCTGCCCTCAGCCCAGACCCAGACCCAGCCTGGCCCCAGCCCTTTCCCCAGCCACAGCCACAGCCCAGACCCAGCCCCTGCCCCAGCCTAGCCCCAGCCCTGCCCCAGCCCTGGCTCCTGCCCCAGCCCTGGCTGCAGCCCCAGCCCCAGCCCTGCCCAAGCCTTGGTTCCAGCCCCCAGCCCCAGCCCTGCGCCAACCCAGCCCCAGCCCAAGGCCCAGCCTCAAGCCTAGTCCTGCCCCAGCCCTGGCCCCAATCCAGCCCCAGCCCTACCCCTACCTCAGCCCTAGCCCCAGCCCCTGTCCGCAGCCCCAGCCCCAGCCCCAGCCCCACCCTCGCCACGAGCCCAGCCCCAGCCCCAACACTGGCCCCAGCCCAGACCCAGACCCAGCCCTTGCCCCAGCCCAGCCCCCAAGCCACCGCCCAGCTCCAGCCCCAGCCCCAGCCCAGCCCCAGCCCTGCCCCAGCCCTGCCCCAGGCCAGCTCCAGCCCCAGTCCAGCCCCTGCCCTGGACCCCGTCCCAGCCCCAGCCACAGCCCCATCCCCAACCCTATCCCCCCGTCCCCGCCCCAGCCCCAACCCAGCCAACCCCCTGGCCCCAGCCCCTGCCCCAGCCAAGCCCCAGCCCCAGTCCAGCCCCTGCCCTGGACCCCGTCCCAGCCCCAGCCCAGCCCCAGCCCAGCCCCAGCCACCGCCCAGCCCCCAGCCCTGCCCCCAGCCCAGCCCCACCCTGGACCGAGCCCCAGCCCCAGCCTAGCCCCAGCCCCAGCCCAGCCCCAACATTGGCCCCAGCCCAGCCCAGCCCCAGCCCTTGCCCCAAGCCCAGCCCCAGCCACCGCCCAGCTCCAGCCCCAGCCCCAGCCCTGCCCCCAGTCCCTGCCCCAGCCCAGTCCTGGTCCCAGCCCAGCCCAAGGCCACCGCCCAGCCCCAGCCCTGCCCCCAGCCCAGCCCCCAGCCCCTCCTTGGACCCAGCCCCAGCCCCAGCCCAGTTCCAGCCCTGCCCCAGCCCTGTCCCAGCCCTGCCCCAGCGCAGGCTCCAGCCACAGCCCAGCCCCAGCCCTGGACCCAGCCCCATCCCCAGCCCTGTCCCAGTCCCCGCCCCAGCCCCAGCCCCAGCCCCACCCTTGGCCCCAGCCCCTGCCCCAGCCAAGCCCCAGCCCCGGTCCAGCCCCTGACCTGGACCCAGTCCCAGCCCCAGCCCAGCCCCAGCCCAGCCCCTATCCTGGACCCAGCGCAGGCTCCAGCCACCAGCCCAGGCCCAGCCCTGGACCCAGCCCCATCCCCAGCCCTCTCCCGGTCCCTGCCCCAGCCCCAGCCCCAGCCCTGCCCCAGCGCAGCTCCAGCCACAGCCCAGCCCCAGCCCTGGACCCCAGCCCCATCCCCAGCCCTCCCCCAGTCCCTGCCTCAGCCCCAGCCCCCAGCCCCACCCCTGGCCCCAGCCCCGGCCCAGCCCAGCCCCAGCCCCAGCCCAGCCCCAGTCCCAGCCCCAGCCCCAGCCCCAGCCCAGGCCCAGCCCTGCCCCAAGCTCCAGCCCCAGCCCCAGCCCCAGCCCAGCTCCAGCCACAGCCCAGCCAGAGCCCTGGACCCAGTCCCAGCCCCAGCCCAGCCCCAGCCCAGCCCCAGCTCCAGCCCTTTACCCAGTCCCAGCCCCAGCCCTGCCCCAGCCTAGCCCCAGCCCCAGTCCAGCCCCTGCCCTGGACCCAGTCCCAGCCCCAGCCCAGCCCCAGCCCAGCCCCAGCCCCAGCCCTTTACCCAGTCCCAGCCCCAGCCCTGCCCCAGCCTAGCGCCAGCCCCAGTCCAGCCCCTGCCCTGGGCCCAGCCCCAGCCCCACCCCAGCCTCATCCCCAGCCCAGTCCCAGCCCTGCCCCAGCCCAAGCCCTAGCCCCAGCCCCAGGCCCAGCCCTGTCCCAGTCCTCGACCCAGTCCCAGCCCCAGACCCATCCCTGCCCCCAGCCCAGCCCTAGCCAAGCCCCACCCCCGGCCCCATCCCCGGCCCCCAGCCCAGCCCTAGCCCAGCCCTGCCCCAGCCCCAGCCCTGCCCTAGCCCCAGCCCTGCACCGAACCCAGCCCCAGCCCCAGTCCAGCCCCTGCCCTGGACCAGCCCCAGCCCAGCCCTAGCCCCAGCCCCAGCCCTGCCCCAGCCCAGCCACAGCCACAGCCCAGCCCCAGCCCCTGGATCCAGCCCCAGTCACAGCCCCGGCCCCAGCCCAGCACTAGCTCAACCCCAGCCCCACCCTCAGCCCCAGCCCAGCTCCAGCCACAGCCCAGCCACAGCCCTGGACCCAGCCCCAACCCAGCCCCAGCCCTAGCCCCTGCCCTGCCCCAGCCGCAGCCCCAGGCCTGCCCTCAGCCCTGCCACAGCCCTGGCTCCTGCCCCAGCCCTGGCTCCAGGCCCAGCCCCAGCCCTGCGCCAACCCAGCCCCAGCCCAAGGCCCAGCCTCAAGCCTAGTCCTGCCCCAGCCCTGGCCCCAATCCAGCCCCAGCCCTACCACTACCTCAGCCCTAGCCCCAGCCCTGTCCGCAGCCCCAGCCCCAGCCTCAGCCCCACCCTCGCCACCAGCCCAGCCCCAGCCCCAACCTTGGCCCCAGCCCAGCCCCAGCCCCAGCCCTAGCCCAGCCCTGCCCCAGCCGCAGCCCCAGGCCTGCCCGCCCTCAGCCCTGCCACAGCCCTGGCTCCTGCCCCAGCCCTGGCTCCAGGCCCAGCCCCAGCCCTGCGCCAACCCAGCCCCAGCCCAAGGCCCAGCCTCAAGCCTAGTCCTGCCCCAGCCCTGGCCCCAATCCAGCCCCAGCCCTACCCCTACCTCAGCCCTAGCCCCAGCCCTGTCCGCAGCCCCAGCCCCAGCCACAGCCCCACCCTCGCCACCAGCCCAGCCCCAGCCCCAACCTTGGCCCCAGCCCAGCCCCAGACCCAGCCCTGTCCGCAGCCCCAGCCCCAGCCACAGCCCCACCCTCGCCACCAGCCCAGCCCCAGCCCCAACCTTGGCCCCAGCCCAGCCCCAGACCCAGCCCTGCCCCAGGCCAGCCCCAGCCACGGCCTGCTCCAGCCCAGCCCCAGCCCCATTCACAGCCACAGCCCAGCTCCATCCACAGCCCAGCCACAGCCCTGGACACAGCCCCAGCCCCAGCCCCATCCCCAGCCCTGCCCCAGCCCTGCCCTCAGCCCCACCCTGGACCAGCCCCACCCACAGCCCAGCCCCAGCCCTGCCCCAGCCTAGCCCCAGCCCCCAGTCCAGCCCCTGCCCTGGACCCAGTCCCAGCCCCAGCCCAGCCCCAGCCCAGCCCCAGCCACCGCCCAGCCCCAGCCCTGCCCCCAGTCCAGCCCCAGTCCCTCCTTGGACCCAGCCCCAGCCACCGCCCAGCCCCAGCCCTGGACCCAGCCCCATCCCCATCCCCAGCCCTATCACCGTCCCCGCCCCAGCCCCGCCCCAGCCCCACCCCCGGCCCCAGCCCCTGCCCCAGCCAAGCCCCAGCCCCAGTCCAGCCCCTGCCCTGGACCCCGTCCCAGCCCCAGCCCAGCCCCAGCCACCGCCCAGCCCCAGCCCTGCCCCCAGCCCAGCCCCACCCTGGACCCAGCCCCAGCCCCAGCCTTGGCCCAGCCCCAGCCCAGCCCCTGCCCTGGACCCAGCCCCTGCCCCAACCCAGCCTCATCCCCAGCCCAGGCCCAGCCCTGCCCCAGCCCAAGCCCCAGCCCCAGCCCCAGCCCCATCCATTCCCCCAGCCCAGCCCAGCCCAGCCCAGCCTCATCCCTATCTCTGCCCCCAGCCCATCCCCAGCCCCAGCCCTGGACCCAGCCCCTGCCCTGGACCCAGCCCCAGCCCAGCCCCAGTCCCAGCCCCAGCCCCAGCCCAGGCCCAGCCCTGCCCCAGCTCCAGCACCAGCCCCAGCCCCAGCCCAGCTCCAGCCACAGCCCAGCCCCAGCCACAGCCCTCAGCCCCAACCCAGCCTCATCCCCAGCCCAGGCCCAGCCCTGCCGCAGCCCAAGCCCCAGCCCCAGCCCCATCCATTCCCCCAGCCCAGCCCAGCCCAGCGCCAGCCCCATCCCCATCCCAGCCCCCAGCCCAGCCCCACCCCGAGCCCTACCCTAGCCCAGCCCCAGCCACTGCCCAGCCCCAGCCCCTGCCCTGGACCCAGCCCCAGCCCCACCCCAGCCTCATCCCCAGCCAAGGCCCAGCCCTGCCCCAGCCCCAGCCCCAGCCCTGCCCCAGCCCTGCCCCAGCCCAGCCCCAGCCCCATTTACAGCCCCAGCCCAGCTCCAGCCACAGCCCAGCCCCACCCTGGACCCAGCCCCAGCCACAGCCCAGCCCCAGCCCTGCCCCAGCCTAGCCCCAGCCCCAGTCCAGCCGCTGCCCTGGAACCAGTCCCAGCCCCAGCCCAGCCCCAGCCCAGCCCCACCCCCAGCCCTTTACCCAGTCCCAGCCCCAGCCCTGCCCCAGCCTAGCGCCAGCCCCAGTCCAGCCCCTGCCCTGGGCCCAGCCCCAGCCCCACCCCAGCCTCATCCCCAGCCCAGTCCCAGCCCTGCCCCAGCCCAAGCCCTAGCCCCAGCCCCAGGCCCAGCCCTGTCCCAGTCCCCGACCCAGCCCCAGCCCTGCCCCAGTTGAGCTTTAGCCCAGCCCTGCCCCAGCCCCAGCCCTGCCCAAGCCTTGGTTCCACCCCAGCCCCAGCCCTGCGCCAACCCAGCCCCAGCCCAAGGCCCAGTCTCAAGCCTAGTCCTGCCCCAGCCTTGGCCCCAATCCAGCCCCAGCCCTACCCCTACCTCAGCCCTAGCCCCAGCCCTGTCCGCAGCCCCAGCCCAGCCCCAGCCCTGTCCCAGCCTAGCCCCATCCCCAGCCCAGCCCCTGCCCCCAGCCCAGCCCCAGCCAAGCCCCACCCCCGGCCCCATCCCTGGCCCCAGCCCAGCCCTAGCCCAGCCCTGCCCCAGCCCCAGCCCTGCCCTAGCCCCAGCCCTGCACCGAACCCACCCCCAGCCCAGTCCAGCCCCTGCCCTGGACCCAGCCCCAGCCCAGCCCTAGCCCCAGCCCCAGCCTGGCCCCAGCCCTGTCCCGGCCCAGCCCCAGCCCCAGTCCAGCCCCTGCCCTGGACCCAGCCCCAGCCCAGCCCTAGCCCCAGCCCCAGCCCTGCCCCAGCCCAGCCACAGCCACAGCCCAGCCCCAGCCCTGGATCCAGCCCCAGTCACAACCCCGACCCCAGCCCAGCCCTAGCTCAGCCCCAGCCCCACCCTCAGCCCCAGCCCAGCTCCAGCCACAGCCCAGCCACAGCCCTGGACCCAGCCCCACCCCAGCCCCAGCCCTGCACCAACCCAGCCCCAGCCCAAGGCCCAGCCTCAAGCCTAGTCCTGCCCCAGCCTTGGCCCCAATCCAGCCCCAGCCCTACCCCTACCTCAGCCCTAGCCCCAGCCCTGTCCGCAGCCCCAGCCCAGCCCCAGCCCTGTCCCAGCCTAGCCCCATCCCCAGCCCCTGCCCTGGACCCAGCCCCAGCCCCACTCCAGCCTCATCCCCAGCCCAGGTCCAGCCCTGCCCCAGCCCAAGCCCCACCCCCGGCCCCAGCCTCTGCCCCAGCCCAACCCCAGGCCCAGCCCTGCCCCAGCCCAACCCCAGCCCCAGCCCAGCCCCCAGCCCTGGCCCTGCCCCAGCCCAACCCCAGACCCAGCCCTGCCCCAGCCCAACCCCAGCCCCAGCCCAGCCCCCAGCCCCAGCCCTGCCCCAGCCTAACCCCAGTGTGGCCGGTTGACGTTGCCCCCCTTAAGAAAGGGAATATGGTGGACGGAAGTTGGTAAACAGAAAGAATAATCTAAACTATTTCATTGGTGAACTGGGAGTGAACTGGGAGTGAACTGGGAGTGAACTGGGCACTCTGGTACTTCTATCTTTAGTCTTGCTTCCGCCTCTCCACGGTGCAGCAGCTCTCTTTCTCTGCTCGGCTTTCTGCCAAGGCCTCGGCCTTGAAGACCAGATAGAATCCGGTATTAACTCCCTTCCAATTAACATGAACTGCTTCTAACATTTTTTTTCCTCTCTTTTCTTTCTCTTTCTATCCCATTCTGGGGAAAGGGGGGGTAGAGAGGGGAGAGCAGAGGTGGGGAACCCCCTCTGCCGAGGGGGGGGTCACTCTCATTTCTGTGTTACTCTGTTGTATATCTTTGTATATATTGTAGATATTGTAAATTTGTAAATATTCCCCTGCATACCCTACATTGCTTTGTAAATATAGCTCCACTGCTTTGCTAATTCAGCTTGTGAGTTTTTTTTTCCTTCAAGTTTCTTTCCCTTTGCTTTACAAGGGGGAAGGGAGGAGGCTTCTTGGCCTTACCCTTCCACCCCATGACATTTTTTTTATTGGCGCCCAACGTGGGGCAGATAATTAGTTTAATTTATTCCTTGATTGATTTAGTGTTTTCCAGCTGAATTAGCAAACATGAAGGTATTGTGGTTTGTGGAGCGATTATTCTTTTCAAATTTTGGGGCTCTGGTTTACAGATATTGTTTGGGTTTGATTTTGGATTACCTGGGTAAATATTTGGTGTGGACAATTTATATGTGGGTTATGTATAGAGTTAAATTATGGGATGGAAAATGTATTAATTTATTATGGCCAGTGAGATACAGGAATGTTACCTCCACCACTCTCCCAATTGAGATAAAGGGTTTTAGGATTCCACCTGAGGAGAGAGTAACTTTAGGTGATGCCTGGGATCCAAAGGTGATTTATGTGATGTGTATAATTCTGCTGCTGGTGATAACTAATGTGTTTTCTCTGTATTCCTTGTGGCGAGAGAAAAAGTTGTCCAGAGCTTGTTTTGTTATTAAAACTAGATCAAAAAGAAAACGCCATGGCTCTCGATCAGTCCCAGAGTCATCTAGTGATGAGGACTGTGGAGAACCTGTGTCAGTTAAAAAGAAGGCTAAAAAGTTAATTGGTAAAGCAGCTCTAAATGACTTTGCTGATTCTGGCAAGCAGCCAAGGGCATCGGCTGGTATCAACATGGCACCTACTCCTTCTCCTACTCCTTCTCCTTCTTCTTCTTCTCCGTCGGCCATTAACGGAGCAACGTCACTTCCACCCACTCCCTCGGTGGGACCGGAAGTCACTGCCCCAGAAGCTGATTTATCTCAGGACCTGTCAGCTTCCATTAAGGTGGCTGTAAATTCAAACACAGCTCCAGTTAAGGTGGCTTCTTTAAAGACTAGAGGTGGAAAGGGCAAAGATGGAGAAGAAGAGGTGGAGACTGATCCTGGTGAGGGGCCCTCTACTCTAAAAGATCCTGCTGAGGAGGAAGAGAAGGTTTGTTTTAAAGATCTAGCTAACCTAGTGAGATCAAAGCAGGATAGAGATGAAGTTAGGAAAGCAGCTGGCAAAGGTGGTTCTCAGCTTAAAGAGATCCTTAGGAGAATGACAGCAGGATTATATGGGCAAAAAATTCAGGGAGACGAAGATGAAGATGATATTTTGGAGTGTTCTTCTCCACGGGAGGAATTGCGAAACGTCCGTAAAGACTTCACCAGGGCAGATAAGGAGCCAGTTCTAGCTTGGCTTAGTAGGTGTTATGATACAGGTGCTTCAGCTCTAACAGTTGGAGACAAGTCAGCAGCTCAGTTAGGAACTCTCTCAAGGGACAATGGAATAGATAGGCATCTAGGCGAAGCTCTCGGTAAGGTTAATCTGTGGATACGCCTTTTAATGGCGGTTGCCCTGAGATACCCTTCCCGAGATGATCTTTCCTGGAATCCTAAACCCTGGACTACCATAGATGAGGGAATTAAGCGCTTGAGAGAATTTGCTGTTAGAGAGCTACTCTATGGTGAACATGAAACTCTGAATCCTGATGACATTCCTGTGGGTATTGGTCTTGCTAAAAAGATCATCAAACTTGCTCCTTCTAATTATGCAAACATTCTGGCAAGTAGGATTGTATCAAGAAGTTATGGTGGAGCTTCTCCTGCAGTTGGCCAATTCAGTGATCAAATGAGACAATTGGAGGATAGCATGACACGTGGTTCTTTGGTTTCGGCCATTAAAACGATGTCTGGTGATATACAGAATTGCATAAGAGAGTTAAAAGATGAATTTAGAAATTCCATATCCCAATTGGCACAAAGGGATAATTTCAATTCTTCCTCCAGGTGGATACAAGTTTCATCTGTGAGGAATACACGTCCTCCAAGGAGGTCATTCCAAAACAGGACGTTCCAAAACAGGTCGTTCCAAAACAGACCACCAAGGCAATCACGTAGAACTATTTGGATAACTCTGCGTGATCAGTTTGGTGAGAACATGAACCGCTGGGATGGCCAACCAACTTCTAATCTTTTCAGGAGACTGAGGGAATTGCAAAGTGGCAGAACCCAAGGTAGCAATACCAGAAGGGTAGCTGTTACTTCCACAGTTCCCCAGAACGACTCTTATGGCTCCAACAGTGGCTCCAGTTATAACATGCAAAGTTATAACCCTGCAAACTATGTGCAATGCACACGTGCGCATGTTCCCCATAACTAGGGGTGCCCTGCCTCCCGCCAGGGGGAGGAGAGGGATAACAGAGATAACAGAATCTATTGGGATGTGTACATCCAGTGGCCTGGCACTTCACAATTTCGGAAGTACAGGGCCTTGGTTGACACAGGAGCTCAGTGCACCATAATACCATCAAAGTATCAGGGATCAGAGTCTATAACTATTTTGGGAGTCACTGGTGGATCTCAAGAGTTAAGTAAGGTAGAGGCTAATATAAGTCTAACTGGTAAACAATGGAGGAAGCATACAGTTGTGACTGGACCTGATGCACCTTGTATTTTGGGAATTGATTTTCTAAGAGAAGGGCGTTTCAAAGACCCTAGAGGTTACAAATGGGCTTTTGGAGTAGCTTCTATAGAAATTGATGGACAAAAATTGAAGCTGTCTGCTAGACCTGAGCTTTCTGATGAATCTGCAGTTGTGGGACAACATAAGATACAGGACATTAAATTGCCGGTTGCTTCTCAGACTGTGCATCACAGACAATACAGAACCAACCGTGACTCTTTGTTGCCCATTCAGAATCTGATTCGTCAGTTGGAGA
The DNA here is from genome assembly GCF_026170545.1 of Melanerpes formicivorus. NCBI lineage: Eukaryota > Metazoa > Chordata > Aves > Piciformes > Picidae > Melanerpes > Melanerpes formicivorus. The sequence continues at coordinate 24,193 of NW_027144350.1, read as the reverse complement.
GTCAGAAAGTCGTCAGCAAAACTCATTCACCTTTCAACAGTCCAGTGTGGCCTGTGCAGAAGCAGAATGGAGACTGGCGTCTGACGGTAGACTACCGAGCCCTGAATGAGGTGACACCACCTATGAGTGCAGCAGTACCAGACATGATGGAGCTACAGTATGAGCTGGAATCCAAAGTGGCCAAATGGTATGCTACCATAGACATTGCTAATGCATTTTTCTCTATTCCCATAGCAGAGGAATGCAGGCCTCAGTTTGCTTTCACCTGGAGAGGAATCCAGTACACTTTCAACAGACTGCCAATGGGCTGGATCCACAGCTCAAGCATCTGTCATGCAGTGATCCACGATGCTCTGGAGAAAGGCGGTGCTCCAGAACACATCCAGTTCATCGATGATATCATCGTCTGGGGTAAAACTGCTGAGGAAGTCTTCAAGAAAGGTAACAAAATCATTGACATTCTTCTGAATGCAGGTTTTGCCATCAAACGAGACAAGGTGAAAGGACCTACCACAGAGATTCAATTTCTGGGAGTGCGGTGGCAGGATGGACGCCGACACATTCCAGTGGATGTGGTAAATAGAGTCTCTACCATGGCAAGTCCCACAAACAAGCAGAAGACCCTACGTTTCTTGGGGATAGTGGGATTTTGGAGACTGCACATTCCTGGATACAGTCAGATTGTGAAACCTCTGTATGATGTGACTCGAAAGAGAAACCATTTCCACTGGGGACCTGAACAACAAGCAGCCTTTGACCAGATAAAGCAAGAGGTAGTTCAAGCAATGGGTCTGGGACCTGTCCGAGATGGTCCAGACATTAAGAACATTTTGTACACGGCTGCAAGTGACAATGGTCCAACCTGGTGCTTGTGGCAAAAAGCTCCAGGTGAGACACGTGGACGACCTCTTGGTTTCTGGAGTCGAGGTTACAGAGGTTCAGAGGCTAATTATACTCCAACAGAGAAAGAAATTTTAGCTGCCTATGAAGGAGTAAAAGCATCTTCTGAAGTGATTGGAACTGAATCACAACTTCTCTTAGCTCCCAGATTACCAGTTTTGAATTGGATGTTCAAAGGCAAAGGCTCCACACCACATCATGCCACACACTCAACCTGGTCTAAGTGGATGGCTCTGATAACACAGAGAGCTCGAATGGGAAATCTTGAAAGACCTGGTCTAGTGGAGGTGATCTCAAGTTGGCCTGAAGGCATCAACTGTGCTAAACCTCCAGAGGAGAAAGTAACTCGTGCTGAGGAAGCTCCTCCTTACAATGACATTTCTGATGATGAAAAGAAATATGCTTTGTTCACAGACGGTTCCTGTCGTCTTGTTGGAAACAAGCGAAGGTGGAAGTCTGTGATGCCGAATTTTGCCCCAAAAGGCGAGAATAACTGCCTAAGAGACTCAGTTTAAGTCAGATAGACAGGAGGTATTTTTATTAGCAACACGTTGGAGAAATCACTAAATGGATTTCTCCCTTTCCCGTAACAAAAGCATGTCTCTTATGCAGTTTTGGATGTAGTATTGCATCAGATCATATACATAATCATATCTTTGCATACATATTCATAGGGGGCGTGGTGTAGGCGGAGCGTGGGCGGGGACATCTCTTTTGAGGATCTTCTTGGTGGTCATTCCGGTGGCCTTCATCATGGGCAGGGGTCTCCTGATGAGTCTTCCTCTTTAAACTTTTGAACTCCTTTCCTAATTTGGTCAATTCCCGGTGTGCCTGGCTTGGTTCCGCTGACTTGACAAGGCTCTTAGGGTCAGTTTGACCTTGTTGGCTCTGAATCATGCTTGCCCTAATAGTTCTTATCAGTCCTTATTCCTTATCTCCTTTTTCTGACACAGTGTCCCATGCCTTAGCCAATTTATTGCTCTATCTGGTTTATGCTTTCTTCAATTGCTTCACATTCTATGTTTTAACCCATTATTTCTCGAAAGCTATCTGTTTTGGGGCTTCATTTCCCCCCTTTTTCTTATAACTTACGAATTCTTTCGTCAAATTCTAATCCTATAGGGCGCTGATACGCTCGTACCATAGCCCAAACCATTTGGGTCCTTTTCATTATGATTCTTAGTCTCCGCCACATACAAATATTTGTGAGAGTTAATAGTAACAGAACTACAATTACTATTAGCATTGGGTGCACCAGATAGTTGAAGACCTGTGTAGCTGTTGGGGAGTATCCTGTAAAGATGTCCCACCAATGATGCTGGCCTACTTGTTCTACTTCGGTCAGGACATCTTTTATTTTTTCTGAATTATGTTCTACCTGCCATACCATTCGTTTAGTTGTTTGATTCACCTTTTGCACCAATTTCTTCACTTTAGGATGTGCAAGCATCGCTTTAAGAATTTTGACGTCCATCCCTATTTGTAATTTCGGTATCTCTTGATATAGGTTAAAATCTGCGTTAATTAGCTGTTGAGTAGTTATTGGGACAGTATAATGAAAATCACAACCCACTATCTTGGTGAAGTTGCACACAGAGAAGTTAGTATTGTTAGTCTCCTCTTGGCAATTATCTATAGTGACATTGTCACAAGCTGTCCTCACGCAAGCACACCCATTCCCTATATAGTAAACTTGTGATTGTGTTCTATTATGTGAAAGCATTTCAAAGGTACATACACTATTTTCGACATCTAAGCATAAGTCTACTACAGCGTTGTCGCAAACATAGCCTAATTGTCCTCTGGGAATCATGCCTCTGTGCTAACTGATTGCCACCTATTTTTGGTATAATCATAACTGGCCCATTTTCACTGGACTAAAGGTAATTAGGTTATGTTTAGAGGCTGGCATCAAGGGTCGAATTGTTAATACTAGCTGCCTTGTTTTTCCTTCCACTGGGATTTGGTCTCTCTTGTATGCTACCATGGAGGGCTGATGCCATACTTTACTCATGTATGGCTGATTGTTACGTAAGGCATAAACCTCGAAATAGGGTCCCTTCTCTCCCCTCTCCGGGTGGATACACTGGTGTGCATGAGACCATGGGTCTATTGGGGCAGAGCCTTGGGGAAGAGCTATACTTATCGAGAGTCCAATGATCAGAGTTGTAAAGGTTTGAGGTGGAGTCAGGATCATGGCGTCTGCTCTTCTTGTTTGTTCTCCGGAGCTTTCTTGACTCGTGAATAATGGATCCACGTAGGTCGCTCCTTGATCCGAACCGCGGTGAAGGTAGTCAGCAGCACTTGGAAAGGTCCTTCCCACTTCTCTTGTAGGGGTTTCACTAAAAGATTCTTAACATACACCCAATCACCGGGATTAAACGGATGCAATTTGCAATCAGGTTGTTTAGGTTGGTGCTCTATCACCACAGTAGCATTTTTGTCGAACTGTTTTCCCACCGTAATTACATAATCATAAATGTACTGATCACCGATTTGGCCTATAGCATCCCCATTCATGACTTGCATAGCATAAGGTCTACCATACAAAATTTCAAATGGGCTTAACTTTTCTTTTGATCTTGGTTTGACTCTCAGCCTCAGTAGAGCAATAGGCAGAGCTTGATACCACTGCAAATTAGTCTCCTGACATATTTTGGCAATTTGCTGTTTAATAAGATGATTCATCTTTTCCACTTGCCCACTGGCCTGTGGACGGTAAGGCGTGTGTAATTGCCATTTGATTTGTAATGCTTTGCTTATTGCTCTCACTGCTTTTGCACAGAAATGTGTACCCCTATCCGAAGAAATGCTCTTCGGTACTCCAAACCGTGGAATAATTTCATTCAACAGTACTTTAGTTACTTCTCTTTCCTTATTTGTCCTGCAAGGGAATGCTTCAGGCCATCCAGAAAACGTATCAGTTAATACCAACAAATACCGAAACCCCCCTTTTCTTGGGAGTTCAGAAAAATCAATTTGCCATACTTCACCTGGGAATTTACCTCGATTTATGGCTCCTTGGTGTACCTTGGTTCCCGTATTCGGGTTGTTTTTCAGACACCGCTCGCACTGGGATGTAACATGTTTTATAGTAGTAAATAATTTCGGTCCTGCTATCCTGGTTTGCAAATATTGGTAAAGCGAATCTAGACCCCAATGGGCCTTCTCATGTTCTGCCTTTACAAACTGCCACATCACGTTTCCTGGTATTACTAACTGTCCTGTTTCCAATTGACCCCAACCATTTTCTAATATTTTGCCCTTATTTCTTCGTATCCACCTATGATCTGATTCCTGGTAATCTGGCTGGATGTTGGTATCCAGCTCTCCTGGTATTAGGGCCGTTATTTTCACTTCCCTAGTCCTCGTGGCAGCCAATTTAGCTTCTGTATCTGCCTTCCTGTTTCCTATTTCTGGAATAGTGTTACCTTTCAAATGTCCCTTACAATGCATTATGGCCACTTGTGCTGGGAGTTGGACCGCCTCTAGCAATCGCAGAACCTCCTCTGCATGTTTGACCGTTTTTCCTTGTGTAGTCAACAGTCCTCTTTCTTTCCAAATGGCTCCATGAGCATGTACAATGGAAAAGGCATATTTAGAGTCTGTCCATATATTAATTTGCATGTTCTCCGCCAATTCCAGGGCTCGAGTCAGAGCTATCAGTTCTGCCTTTTGAGCTGAGGTCCCTGCAGGCAAGGGGTTCGACTCAATTACCCTTTCTGTAGTAGTGACTGCATAGCCAGCCATTCTTACTCCTCGTTTCACGAAGCTGCTGCCATCTGAGAACCAGTTATCCGCATCTTCGAACGGCTCTTCTTTGAGATCCGGGCGACTGGAGTAGACTGCTTCAATTGTTTCCAGGCAGTCATGTTCGATGGGTTCTGCTGGGTCTCTTCCTTCTAGAAATGAAGCTGGGTTCACAATGTTAGTTACCTGAATGGTTATGTCATCTGATTCAGCCAGGATGGCCTGGTATTTTAGGAATCTGGAAGGCGACAGCCAATGGTTGCCTTTCTGTTCCAGCACAGCTGACACAGTGTGAGACACTAACACAGTCATCTTTTGACCCAACGTGAGCTTCCTGGCCTCTTCTATGTTAATTATTACTGCGGCCACTGCCCTCAGACAGCCTGGCCATCCTTTACTTACTTCATCCAATCGCTTGGAGAAGTAGGCCACAGCTCTCTTGTGTGGTCCCAATTGCTGTGCTAGGACTCCTAGGGCCATCCCTTGTCGCTCATGGGAGAACAGCCAGAATGGTTTTGATACATCTGGGAGACCTAAGGCCGGTGCTCTCATTAGCTCCAGCTTCAACTTCTTGAAGGCCCCTTCTGCCTCGGGAGTCCAAACTAGGACGTTCTTAGTCTCCTTCAACAAATCATACAGTGGTTTAGCGAGTATCCCGTACTGGTAGATCCACAGCCGACACCAACCTGTCATCCCCAGAAAGGTGCGCAGATCTCTCACCGTCTCTGGTTTAGGTATCTGGCAGATGGCCTCTTTCCTAGCTGCTCCCAGGGATCGCTGTCCTCTGGAGACTTCGTATCCCAGGTACACCACCTCTTTTTGCACCAGCTGTGCTTTCTGTTGAGAAACTCGATATCCACTTAAACCCAGGAAATTTAACAAGGAAATAGTCCATTCAATGCATTCTTCCTCTGTCATTGTTGCTATTAGGAGGTCGTCTACGTACTGCAGAAGGGTGCCATCTCCCAGCGGCCTTTCCCACTGTTCTAATTCTTTGGCTAACTGGTTCCCAAAAATCGTGGGGGAATTGCACCATCCTTGGGGCAATACCGTCCAGGTAAGTTGAGTCTTTCTTCCTCTATCTACAGATTCCCACTCAAAGGCAAAAATCTTTTGACTCTCAGGAGCTAAGGGAAGGCAGAAGAATGCGTCTTTTAAATCTAATACGGTGAACCAGGCCAAATTATCCTTCAGTCTAGTTAAAAGTGTGTATGGATTAGCAACTACCGGATGTAATGTCTTGGTTATTTCGTTTACTGCTCTCAGATCCTGAACTAGTCTATAGGCTCCATTAGGTTTCTTTACTGGCAGGATTGGTGTATTAAAATCTGATTCGCATTCTACCAATAACCCCAGTTCCAAAAACCTTTTGATTATGGGCTCGATCCCCTTCCTGTCTTCTATCCTCAGGGGGTATTGTGTTCTTATCACCGGTTTTGCCCCAACTTTAAGTTCAACAACAATCGGTACTGCTTGTTTTGATTTTCCAGGTATATCAGTAGCCCACACTAATGGGTACGTCTTGTTCAGGAATTGAAATTGTGATTCTCAGGTTTAGGTTCCACACAACTGATCGTTAGGCTTAGAGCTGTAATCAGTTGTTCCTCATTTACTTGTAATTCCAATTTGTCTTTGTTGAACTTTATTATGGCTCCCAAGTTCTCCAATAGGTCTCTCCCCAATAAGGGCTTTGGCGAATTTGGTAAATACAGGAACTGATGAATTCCCATTTGTTTCCCAATTTTGTATTTAATGGGTTTCAAAAAGTAAGCCTTTTCTGGTTGGCCTGTTGCTCCCACAACTTGTACAAATTCATCACTTTTAGGTACCAATTCCTGATTTAAAACCGAAAAAGTTGCTCCCGTATCAATCAAAAAGTTCAATTCCTTTTTACCTTCCCCTAGCTCCATTTTAACCAGTGGGTCTGCTAGGGTATGGCCCACCGGTCCTCCTTTTTCTTCTCCTCAATCTCTCTATTATTGTATACTTTCCATGCCTCATTCAGCAGTGTCTCTAGGTTTTTATTTGCTGGATGCTCAAGATTTTGTAATTTCTTCCTGACGTCTGGGTTACTCTGTCCCATCATCAACCCTAACAAGTGCTGTTTCCCTTCTTCTATTGCTGGGTCCAGGGGTGTGTATTGTCTCATCGCTGCCCTAAGTCTATCCAAAAACTCTGATGGGGTCTCATCCTTTCCCTGCCTGATGTCATATAGCATTGACCAATTGATAGCCTTAGGGATCGCATTACGCAAGCCCATCGCTATCAGTTTTCTATACTGCATTAGCTGTTGATAGTGCTCGGCATTGCCCGGGTCCCATTCTGGTTTACTGCTGGGAAAATTATCTTCTAGTCTTCCTGATAATCTTCATTTTCCCCTCCTATCTCTATTACACCATCCATCCGATTCTCGTCCTGCGTCTGTCGCCCTTTTTGTATCTGCTGGCTCCTATCCTGTCCCGGGCTGCTGTCCCTCTCATCCTCTGCTCCCCTCCCATTTCTCTCATCCTTTATCTGAATTACTATATTAAGTTGTTCTCTGCCCCCCTTTTTGCATGTCTCGTTATCATCCTTCTCACTATATCTCAATTCAGAGACATCGCCTCTCAGTTTAGAGACGCCGCTCCCCAGTGAGTTACTTTTGTCCCCAGTCCTTGGTGTGCTGGTTTCCATTCTACAAACGTCTCCACTTCTGGATGTGTTGTTATCCCCATATGGACTGAACTCGGGCAGGCTACGTGTCTCCCTTTGGCTCTCTGCTCCTGACGGACTGCCTTCCTCCCTTTCGACTTCTAGTCTGGGTGGGCTGTCAGCATCCATGTAGCTCCCCGACCCCTGTGGACTATCTAGTAAATAGTGTTATAATTAGTTGTTCCCTCCGGTGGCCATTTCTCATTGTCATCTAACTTATACAATGGCCACCACTGTGTACAATATTTAAGGAGTGTCTTTTTACTTATGCTTCCCCCTGGAATCCCTCCCAAGTCCTTCCAGTGCTTTAGGATACATCCTAAGGGGGTTTTCATATTTACGTCCTTACTCTGTCGCCCTCCCATGGCTGTTCCCGGAATAGTCTCTTTCTCCCGCAAGCACTATATGCCAATATATATTTTAACACTTCATACACACAATTTCCAATCGCTTTGTCCGTTTCCGACCTGGCTTCTCACGAAGAACAGGAAATGTGGATCAGGACTCCTTCTCGCTTCGCAGCGATGCTGCGTCTCATTCACTCACACTCTTACGCATTCATCCAAACTGTCCTACCTTTCCGGTCTATCAGAGTACACTGCTTTACCACGAGATGTCGCTGGCCAACCGTATAGTACCGATACTAGTCAGCTTCGGGCTGTCAGCTGTAAACCAAGGTACGGTTTGCAGATGATATCACAATAAATTCTTACACACAAAAGAGATTACAGTTAACACAAAATACCGAGTCCTTGCGTCTTATTAAATTACGAGATTCTTGCAGACAACATAACAATGTTAGTCAAAAGTATAACACAAATGTATCTTCTCAGAAGCAAAGCAACAACATTAAGATGAAAGAGAAACATACACCCGATTAACAAACACCCAGTGGGGACTCGAACCCCGATTTCCAGTGGGGACTCGAACCCCTATTTCCAGTGGGGACTCAAACCCCTATATACGGGACTTTGTCAGGGCGTCCCCGGGCTTTCCCATCAGGTGACCACGTCTGGTCCCCGTTCCTCAGTCAAAGCGCTTTATCCCAAAATCAATAAACAATTAAAATACCTCTTGATTGGAGCAGGAGATGCAGGTAACCCTTCGTCCACCAACGAGCGCTGGTCTGGGGGGGGTCTCTTCTGACAAAAAGTCGTCAGGGGCGCCCAGAGGGTCCTGGCCCCGGACCCGGCTCGGGAGGACCCCTTAAGGTCTGGATCTCCTGTCTGGCTCCTGGCTGGCTCGCCAGAAAATGATGCCGAATTTTGCCCCAAAAGGCGAGAATAACTGCCTAAGAGACTCAGTTTAAGTCAGATAGACAGGAGGTATTTTTATTAGCAACGCGTTGGAGAAATCACTAAATGGATTTCTCCCTTTCCCGTAACAAAAGCATGTCTTTTATACAGTTTTGGATGTAGTATTGCATCAGATCATATACATAATCTGTCAAGGGGAGATTGGACGTGGCACTTGGTGCCATGGTCTAGTCATGGGGTCTGCGGTGTCAGGTTGGACTCGGTGATCCTCGAGGTCCTTTCCAACCCAAGTGATACTGTGATACTGTGATACTGTGATAATCATATCTTTGCATACATATTCATAGGGGGCGTGGTGTAGGCGGAACGTGGGCGGGGACATCTCTTTTGAGGATCTTCTTGGTGGTCATTCCGGTGGCCTTCATCATGGGCAGGGGTCTCCTGATGAGTCTTCCTCCTTAAACTTTTGAACTCCTTTCCTAATTTGGTCAATTCCCGGTGTGCCTGGCTTGGTTCCGCTGACTTGACAAGGCTCTTAGGGTCAGTTTGACCTTGTTGGCTCTGAATCATGCTTGCCCTAATAGTTCTTATCAGTCCTTATTCCTTATCTCCTTTTTCTGACACAGTGTCCCATGCCTTAGCCAATTTATTGCTCTATCTGGTTTATGCTTTCTTCAATTGCTTCACATTCTATGTTTTAACCCATTATTTCTCGAAAGCTATCTGTTTTGGGGCTTCATCTCCAGTGTGGAGTCCAACACGCCGAGTTGCAGAGGCAAAGGATGGAGAAGGAGAATCCAGTCAGTTCGCAGAGGTAAAAGCTGTCCAGCTAGCTCTTGACGTAGCTGAACATGAGAGATGGCCAAAGCTTTATCTCTACACCGACTCATGGATGGTAGCCAATGCTCTATGGGGTTGGCTAAAGAACTGGAAGAAGAGTGGTTGGCAGAGGAAAGGAAAACCCATTTGGGCAGCCAACCTGTGGCAGGACATTGCTGACCGAATCGAGAGAATTCCAGTGAAAGTGAGACACATCATGCTCACATTCCTAAGAGCAAAGCTACTGAGGAACAGCAACACAACCATCAGGCAGATCTAGCTGCAAGAGTTTCTCAAGTAGACATGGACTCTAATCTTGATCTTGACTGGAAACACCGAGGTGAGATATTCTTAGCTCGGTGGGCTCACGATTCGTCAGGACATCAAGGCAGAGATGCAACATACCAATGGGCTCGTGACAGATCCATAGACATTTCCATGGATGCTATCACACAAGTCATCCATGACTGTGACATTTGTGCTGCTATTAAGCAGGCAAAACGACTTAAGCCCTTGTGGTATGGTGACAGATGGTCCAAGTACAAGTATGGTGAAGCTTGGCAGATTGACTACATCACTCTACCACGTTCTCGTTCTGGTAAGCAATACGTGCTTACTATGGTAGAGGCAAACACTGGATGGTTGGAAACTTATCCAGTTCCACATGCAACTCCAGAGAGGATTGAGTCAGACAACGGAACTCATTTCAAGAACAACCTTGTAAAGAACTGGGCAAAAGAGCACGGTATTGAGTGGATATTCCATATTCCCTACTATGCACCAGCTTCAGGGAAGATTGAACGCTACAACGGTTTGTTGAAGACCACTCTCAAAGCCATGGGGGGTGGATCTTTGAAAAACTGGGAAAAGCATTTAGCACAAGCAACCTGGCTGGTAAATAGCAGAGGTTCAGTGAACCGAGCTGGACCTGCACATTCAGATTTGCTACAGAAAGTAGAAGGTGATAGAGTTCCTGTTGTTAGAGAAAAGAATCTGTTAGGTAAAACTGTTTGGGTATTTTCACCCTCAGGAGAGGCTAAACCTGTCCGAGGGGTGGTTTCAGCTGAAGGTCCGGGTCACACTTATTGGGTAATGCAAGAGAATGGTGAAATTCAGTGTATTCCACAAAGAAATTTAGCTTTAGCTGTAAGAAGTTAATTTCAAACGGTTGTATAGCTACATCGTGTCCAAAGGAAGAATCAACGAGGAAATCTACGGTGCACGAACCCTGAGAACCCTGAGAGCCCTGAGGCAACTAAGAGACCCTGAGAATCCCTGTTTCCCTTTTCTTCGCTTCGTCGGTGAAGAAATGAACTGTTTTCCATTTTTCTCATTTTCTGATTTTCTTGGACTTTTGAATCATCTACATCTGAGCATAGCCGGAATGGACTATGAACTTTACTTAAAAACTGTGAATATTGTCTTGGATTGGATGGACAGTGTGAACAGCCAATGAAATTGTTTAGAAGGGGTGGACTGTGACCGTTTGAGGCTGTCCCCTTAAGAAAGGCAATATGGTGGAAGGATGTTTGTAAACGAAAAGAACGGATCTAAACTAATTTCATTGGTAGATTGGGAGGAAGCACCTTCTGAACTGGGAGTGCAGCAGGGTATCTTGGGCTTTCCTTCACTTTTCCAGTTTAGTTCTGTCTTCCCCTCCTTCAGCAGCAGCAGCTGTTTCTGGGCTTTCGGCCAAGGCTTGACCTTGAAACTGATAAACTGCAAGGCCTGTATTAACCGCTTTCCAATTAACACATAACTGCTTCTAACTTTTTCCTCTTTTCTCTCTTTTCTAACCCACTCTGGGGAAAGGGGGAGAGGGGAAAGCAGAGGTGGGGGAACCCCCTCAGCAGAGGGGGGAACTCTCATTTCTGTGCTACTTTGTTGTATATTTCTGTATATACTGTAAATATTGTAAATTTGTATATATTCCCCTGCGTTTCCCTGCTTTGTAAATATACAGCACCCATTGCTCTGCTAATTCAGCTGTGACTTTTTTTTTCCTTTCCCTTCAATTTTTCCTTCCCTTTACTTTATAGGGGGGAGGGAGGAGGATTTTTGGCCTTACCCTTCCAACCCTACAACACCTACCCTTACCTGCCTTCCCCTGCCCTCCCCTGCTCTACCTTGCTCTGCCTTGCCCTGCCCTGCCCTGCCCTAACTTGCCCTACCCTGCCTTCCCTGGCCCTGCCCTGCCATGCACTCCCCTGCCTTGCCCTGTACAATCCTCCCCAACCCTGCCCTGCCTTGCCCTGCCCAGCCCTATCTTGCCCAGCCCTGCTTTGCCCTGCCTTGCCATGCCCTTCCTTGCCCTGCCCTGAGCTGCCTTCCTCTGCCTTACCCTTCCCTGCTTTACCCTCCCCTGCCCTACCATGCCTTACCATACCCTGACAAGCCCTACCTTGCCCTGCCCTGCCTTGCCCTGCCCTGCCTTGCCCTGTCCTGCCCTGCCATGCCTTGCCCTATGCTACCCTGCCCTGCCTTCCCTTGCCCTACCTTTCCCTGCCTTCCCCAGCCCTGCCTTGCCCTTTCTTGCCCTGTGTTTCACTGCCCTACCGTGCCTTGCACTTCCTTGCCCAGCCCTGCCTTGCCCTGCCCTGCCTTGCCCTGTCTGGCCCTGCTTTTGCAGCCCTGCCCTGCCTTCCCCTGCCCTCCCCTGCCCTACCTTTCCCTGCCTTCCGCAACCCTACCCTGCTTTTTCTTGCTCTTGCTTGCCCTGCCCTACCTTGCCCTACCCTGCCTTGCAGTGACCTGCCCTGCCCTGCCTTGCCCGACCCTGCCCTGCCCTGCCCAGACCTGCCCTGCCCTACCTTGCCCTGCCCTGTCTTGCCCTGCCCTGCCCTGCCCTGCCTTACCCTGCCCTGCCCTGCCTTGCCCTGCCCTGCCCTGCCTTTCCCTGCCTTACTCTGCCTTGTCCTGCCCTGCCCTACCTTGCCCTGCCCTGCCTCGCCCTGCCCTACCCTGCCCTGCTCTGCTTTGCCCTGCCCTACCTTGCACTGATCTTCCTTGCCCTGCCGTGTCTTGCCCTTCCTTGCACTGCTCTGCCTTGCCCGTCCTTTCCCTGCTCTGCCTTGCCCTTCCTTGCGCTGCCCTGCCCTGCCCTGACCTATCTTGCCCAGCCCTGCCCGGCCCAGTCCTGCCCTGCCTTGCCCTGCCTTGCCCTGACCTGCCTTGCCCTGTCCGGCCCTGCCTTCACTGCCCTGACCTGCCTGACCTTGCCCTGCCCAGCCTTACAGTGACCTGCCCTGCCCTGCCTTTCCAGCGCTGCTCTGCCCTGCCCTGCCTTGCCCTGCCTTGCCCAGCCCTTCCTTGCCCTGCCCTAAACTGCCCTCCTCTGCTTTGCTCTCCCCTGCCCAGCCCTGCCCTATCCTGTCTTGCCATGCCCTGCTATCCCCTGCTTTGCCCTGTCCTGCTCTGCCCTGCCCTGCCTTGCCCAGCCCTGCCTTGCCCAGCCCTGCCCAGCCCAGCCCTGCCCTGCCTTGCCCTGCCTTTCTCTGCCCTTCCTTGCCCTTTCTGGCCCTCCCTTCGCTGCCCTGCCCTGCCCGAACTTGCCCTGACCTGCCCGACCTTGCCCTGACCTGCCCTGCCCTACCCTGCCCTGCACTCCCCTGCCCTGCCCTGCCTTGCCCTGTCTGGCCCTGCCTTCACTGCCCTGCCCTGCCTGACCTTGCCCTGCCCAGCCTTACAGTGACCTGCCCTGCCCTGCCTTTCCAGCACTGCTCTGCCCTGCCCTGCCTTGCCCTGCCTTGCCCTGCCTTGCCCAGCCCTTCCTTGCCCTGCCCTAAACTGCCCTCCTCTGCTTTGCTCTCCCCTGCCCAGCCCTGCCCTATCCTGTCTTGCCATGCCCTGCTATCCCCTGCTTTGCCCTGCCCTGCCCTGCCCTGCCCTGCCTTGCCCAGCCCTGCCTTGCCCAGCCCTGCCCAGCCCAGCCCTGCCCTGCCTTGCCCTGCCTTTCTCTGCCCTTCCTTGCCCTTTCTGGCCCTCCCTTCGCTGCCCTGCCCTGTCTGACCTTGCCCTGACCTGCCCTGCCCTACCCTGCCCTGCACTCCCCTGCCCTGCACTCCCCTGCCTTGCCCTGTACAATCCTCTCCAACCCTGCCCAGCCTTGCCCTGCCCTTCCCTGCCTTACCCTGCCTTGCCTTACCCCACCTTGCCCTGCTCTGCCTTGCCCTACCTTCCCCTGCCCTGCCTTGCCCTAGCCTGTGTTGCACTACCTTACACTGCCTTACCCAGCCCAGCCCTGCTCTGCCCTGCTATGCCCTACCTTGCCCTGCTCTGACTTGCCCTACCTTGCACAGCCCTGCCTTGCCCTGCCCTGCCTTGCCCTGCCCAGCCCTGCCTTGCCCTGCCCTGCCTTGCCCTGCCCTGCCTTACCCTGCCCTGCCCTGCCTTACCCTGCCCTGCCCTGCCTCACCCAGCCCTTCCTTGCCCTGCCCTAACCTGCCCTGCTCTGCTTTGCTCTCCCCTGCCCAGCACGCCTTATCCTGTCTTGCCAATTCCTGCTATCCCCTGTATTGCTCTACCCTGCCCTGCCCTGCCCTGCTTTCCCTAGCCCTGGCCTGCCCTGCACTCCCCTGCCTTGCCTTGCCCAATCCTGCCCATCCCTGCCCTGCCCTGCCCTGCTCTGCCCTGCCTTGCCTTGTCTTGCCCTGTCCTGACCTGCCCTGCCTTACTCTGTGCTACAATGCCTTGCTCTGCCTTATTCTGCTCTGCATTGCCCTCCCCTGCCTTGCTCTGCCCTGCTCTGCCCTACCTTGCTCTGCCCTGTCTAGCCCTCCCTTGCCCAGCCCTGCCCTGCTGTGCCTTGCCCTGCCCTACCTTGCCCTAGCCTGTGTTGCACTTCCTTACACTGCCCTGCCCTGCCCTACCTTGCCCTGCCCTGCCTTACCTTGCCCTGCCCTGCCTTTCCCTGCCTTACCCTGCCTTGCCTTGCCCTGTCCTGCCCTGCCCTGCCCTGCCTTGCCCTGCCCTACCTGCGGCTGGGGGCAGGGGTGTGGTCGGGGCTGGGGCAGGTCTGGGCCGGGGCTGGGGCTGGGGCAGGGTTGGGCTGGAGGCTGGGCTGGGGCTGGGGCTGGGACCAGGGCTGGGGCCTGGGCTGGGGTAGGGCTGGGGCTGTGCTGGGGGCTGGGGTTGGAGCTGGGGCCGGGGCTGGAGCCGGGGCTGGGGGCTGGGATGGGGCTGAAACTGGAGGCTGTGCTGGGGCTGAGCAGGGGCTGGGGCTGGGGCTGGGGCCTGGGCTGCGGTAGGGCTGGGGCAGGGCTGGGGCTGGGCTGGGGGCTGGGGACAGACTGGGGCTGGGGCTGGGGTCGGGGCTGTTGGCTGGGCCGGAGCTCGGGCAGGGCTGGGGCCGGGGCTGGGCTGGGTCTTAGCTGGGGCTGGGGGCTGGAGGCTGGGCTGGGGCAGGGCTGGGGGCTGGAGCCGGGGCTGGGGCTGGGCTGGGGCTGAGCTGGGGCCGGGGCTAGGGCAGGTCCGGGGCTGGGGCTGGGGCTAGGGCCGTGGCTGGGGCTGGGGCTGGGCTGGGGCTGGGGCAGGACTGGGGCAGTTCTGGGCTGGGCTGGGGCCGGGGCTGGGGCTGGGGGCTGGGAAGTGATGGGGCTGGGGCAGGGTTGGGACCGGGCTGGGGCTGGGGCTGGGGCCGGGGCTGGGGCAGGACTGGGGCAGTTCTGGGCTGGGCTGGGGCCGGGGCTGGGGGCTGGGAAGTGATGGGGCTGGGGCAGGGTTGGGACCGGGCTGGGGTCGGGGCTGGGGCCGGGGCTGGGGCTGGGGCTGGGGCCGGGGCTAGGATCAAGGCTTGGGCAGGGCTGGGGCCAGGGCTGTGGCCTGTGGCTAAGGCTGGGGCAGGGCTGGGGGTAGGGCTGGGGCTGAGCTGGGGTGGGCTGGGGGCAGGGCTGGGGCCGGGGCTGGGGCAGGGGGTGGGGACGGAGCTGGGACAGGGCCGGGGTCAGGGCTGGGGCTGGGGCTGAGGCTGAGCTGGGTGCAGGGCTGGGGCGGGGGATGGGGCAGGGCTAGGGCCGGGGCTAGGGCAGGGCTGGGGCAGGCACTGGGCTGGGGGTTGGTCTGGGGCTGGGGCAGTGTGGCAATGCCAGTGATGAGCAGTGTGAGCAATCTGGCAGTGCAGGCCTAGAGCCTGACATGGTGGTAGGCCATGCTCACCATAAATGCAGAGTCAGCTAGCAGTGGAGCAAAACAGTGCTGTGCCTGCAGCATGGAACTAAAACAAGACACTGGTAGCTATAAACATGGACAGTTATCTTGGGACAACAGGACATGCACCTGCATCAACAACCTCGTTGTGTCGTTAGTAGTTGGACCAATCATCTGTAACAGTGCAATGTGTGGTCACTCAGAGGGAACCAATGAAGCTGTGCCAACGAGGCTCTCCGAGTTTATATAAGTTGTAGCAGTTGCCTTGCTACACACTTCTGCCTTTCCTGTCTCCTGTTTCTTCTACACTTTACTGTGCTATACTTGCACTACAGGCCTACTCCATAGGCCTGCACCTCAGGCCTACACCATCGGCCTGCAACACTGGAACAATAAAGGAACAATACTCGATCACATTGCTCAG
The DNA here is from genome assembly GCF_026170545.1 of Melanerpes formicivorus. Lineage (NCBI taxonomy): Eukaryota > Metazoa > Chordata > Aves > Piciformes > Picidae > Melanerpes > Melanerpes formicivorus. The sequence continues at coordinate 8,209 of NW_027144350.1, read as the reverse complement.
CTGTATTGATTCCCAATCTCCGTCGTCCTACATCTGGCGCCCGAATAAAGCTGAACTCATGGACAAGGGATCCTCGGACTACAATACTGATCGACTCAGCACAGAGAGGTACGTCTGAGCGATACAGAAAGCCGGTCGGACAGCACTGCCCCGGTGCTGGAAAAATTAGCAGCGCATGCTCAAAAAGGAAGTGAATCTCACCCTGGCCCGGTGAGCGACCTGAGGAGGGGCAAGGGGAAGCACGACACCACAGAAGAGGCTGTGCTAAACGCCTTCCACCTATCCTCTCTGTGAGAGGTATTACTGGCAATTCTGGGATCGTAAAAGGGCTATTAGCCTGTGCCCAGAGTCATCCCCAAGGCAATAAGCTTTTACTTCCGAAGCATGGGACGAAATTGCAGCCCAGCTGTGGGATGAGGTGCTAAATGCTTAAAAAAGCAGCTTTTCGCTATAGCACCGTGTGACAGATCGTCACGGACATTGCAATCGAAAAAAGCAGAGCAGGGTACTCCCGATTCAGCTGCTGCGGCGTTTGGTTCTAACCGAGACGAGAAAGAGAGACTCGGAAGGCACACCCCACCCTCTGCCCCCCCCCCCCCCCGCACATCATCTGCCGCTCCATCAGCATCCTCCACAATTTCAATTGCCCACTACTCCTTCTACATGAATCGCAGCTCTTTATTACCATCCTTTTGCGCGGAAATATCTGCTCCTGCCACGTCAGTAGCGGCAGAAGCGAATCCTGATCGAACTGATAAGGCGTGCAAAATCAAAATGGAGGTCACTACGTATGAAGAATTAGAGAGGGGAGATGCCACGTCCGCCATCTTGGCAAGCACAGCGTGTTTATTACATACCACCACCACTGTTTGCCCCAAGCAGAGAAAGAGCCATAAAAAAGCGGCGAAACCTGTGGCTCGGCGTTTTCGATCCCCTTCAACAACATCTTCCTCTGATACCGCCAGCGACGGCTCGGACTTGGGAGACGAGAGGTCCGACGCTGGGAGCCCGGACAGCGGCAACTCTGTCCTGCAACTCCTCTTGGAAAAGATGGAGCGCCTACTCCAGCAGCGCCTACCCCAGCAGCGCCTACTCCAGCAGCGCCTACTCCAGCAGTGCCTACCCCAGCAGCGCCTACTCCAGCAGTGCCCCCCGCCCCAGCAGCTCTCTTGGTGATGACCCCTATGCCGGTGGCCCCGGCAGCTCCGGAGTGGGTCTCCGTCCCGGCGGTTCCAGTGATAGTCTCCATCCCCGCGGCCCTCCCCTTGGCGATGGTCCTGGTGGCCGCAGCCTCCCTGGCAGCTTTCCTAGCAATGGCCCCCATGCTGGTGGCCCCGGCGGCTCCGGCGCGGGTTCCTGTCCCGGCAGTTTCACCCGCTACACCCCCCTGGCCTCCTACATTCCAGTCATTATCATCAGAGTATAGCCTCAGACGGAGATTTCAATTGAGTCCCGATGGGGCGATCGGGAGGAGGGAGGGACAGGGAACTGTCCCACTGCGCTGGTGGAAAGGTATTGTGGGAAATGTAGTCACAGATGGAGAAGGTTAACAATGACTATGGTAATCTGAACTGACTAATGTTCTTTAACAGAAGCTAGACAAGCCATAGCTACCTATGGGCTACAGTCAGGATTTAGTGATCAAAGTGGCCCACCATCCAGGACAATAACTCTGATCCTGTGTTTCTTATTACTGAGCAGGGTCTAACAGGGACACTTGGTTCCTTTGTCAATACCATCCCTTACATACGACATTCAATACTAGTTCAGACCTGACTCACGATATGAAGGTAGAAATGTGGATATTTTGGAATTTGACAATGCTAATGAAGAAACTAAAGAGGTTCTCAGCATTTTATCAACAGGTGCCACTGCCTCATGACTGCAGGACCACAATGAATGAAGGCATCGACAAGCAGCAATATATCTAGCTACGGCCATAGAAAGCAGTCTTGAAATCATCATGCCTCTGAGAAACCTAGGTACCTTAAAGTGTCTGACTGTTGGACAGACTCAAAAGGGTCACAGATCTAATCATTTTACTCGAGATCGTCGCAGAAGCTGCTCCTGCAGCGTGAATATACCCCGCACGACGACACCAAACCAGGGTCCTTGGACCGCGCCCCTCCCCCCCCCCTTCCCCCAGCCCCCCCCCGGCAGCTCACAGCAGACCTGACAACAGCCGCATATCTCCTTTTGAATCCACAAAGCGTTGTCGAGTTTAACTGGCATGGTCCTTTGGGTCACAGACTCTCTGCTCTGTTAATTGACAGACGGCAGTCTATCTTTAGACAGGGCATTCTTATAATTCCTGGTTCAATACATTCTGATTATGACTGGGCTATAAAAATTATGCTCGATACCATTGCCTCTCCTGTTAGCACTCTTGTTGGGACAGAAATTGCTTAGTTAATACCATCTGAGTCCCGAGTGCCTAAAACTTCTAACAGGATCCAAGGGCAAAAAGGCTCAGGTTCCACCGATATGCCTAATACCTTATTAGCCCTAAAAATCCAAAAGGGAAAACTGGAACAGATTTTATCTGTCAGACACCCTTGTGGACAAATTATACAATTTTCAATTATTATGGATACTGGAGACGATGTCATCATTATACCTAGTCATAAATGGAATGGTCACTAGCCATTGCTTATGGCAAATTTTGAAGTCATGTGTTTAAAAGGTATCCAAACAACCTGGGTTAGCAAAGAGCCAGTGCAATTAGCTTTCAACTACAGCAAATCAATCACTGTAAGACCGTACATGTTAACCCTTCCAGTTGCTCTATTGGGCTGATATGCCTTAAGTCAACTAGGAGCAAAACTTGTTACCGTTCCTTCTTTGTAGTGGTTACTGATCAGCAACCAATCCTCAAATTAAAATGGAAAACACATGATCCAGTATGGGTGGAACAATGGTCGTTCAGACACGATAGGCTGCAAGTCGTTAAGACCCTAATACAGAAACAATAGCAACTAGGTCACTCCTTGCTAGCCACCCACCCTTACCCCCACCCCCAGAAAAGGGAGGATTTTCTAGTACTACTCTTGCCAACCAAAGCTCTGCTCTGATTTAAAGTTACAGTGATAATTTCTTCATTTCTGATTGCAATGTCCTTAAGAGATTTGTTATTTAGAGTTTTGCTAAGTTTTCCTGGTAAGCATAATGAATGGTAAGCATTTTATATTTACAGATACCTAGTACATAGTAATTGCAGTAAGGTGTAAGTACTTAGTAATGAGTTCACATTGTAAGATTTCTTCTGGTTCAAACCTTCTTAGTTGTGTGCCATGGCATTTCAAAGGAGCTCCATGTAATATAGTTAAGACTTATAGTAAATAGGTATTAATTTTAAAAAGTATTCCTTAGCTAAGGTAATGTCTTTATATTTCCTTCTTAGACATAGACTAGAAAAAAAAAATACAAAAAATACAAAAAAATGGTAAACAAAAAAAACCCAACATAGAAATATATAACAAAAGCACACAAACTCTGGATACAAAAGATAGAGTGCTAAATAACAGAATAGTAATAAAAAAGAAGAACAACAAAAATAAAATATTAAAAACAAATATGACACATTGAAAAATCATAAGGATTACTAACACAGAATAGCTATTAACAGAAAAAACATAAGAATTGTTACCAAAAAATGAAAATAAGGATTATCAAGACTACTAGATTAAAACAAACAAAAAATTATGCAAAGAAAAAGTTGAGAAAATTAAAATGAAAAATTATAATAAAAAAGAATTGATAGAAGAGGTTAAAAAAAAAAACCAACAGAAGTAAGAATTAAAATTAAAATAGAAAATAGATTAAATAAACAAACATGCAAAATAAAAAATAATTACAATAAGGAATATAAGATAAAAAATAAAAGATTAAACACTAGATAAAAAGAAAAAATAGAAATTACAAAAATAAAAGAAATTGAAAAAGAAAAAATGATTAGAATAACAAATTAAAATACAGATTAAAAAATTACAATAACAAAATAAAAATGATAATAAAGAAGGCAAAAAAGAAATAAATTAAAAATTACAAAAAGTAAGTTAAAAATAATAATAAAAATTTAAAGAACAAAGAAAAATTAAAATACAAAATAACAAAAATTAATTGAGTAAAATTATATAAAAATTAGATTAAAATTAACAAACAAAAAAGTTAACAAAAAATAATTAAAAAGTGCAGAAAAAAAAATGCAATGAAGAAAAAAACACATTAAAATAGTATAGTAATAAATTTAAAAACAAAAATGGAAATTAATTAAAGATTAAACAAAAGAACTAGATTAAAAGTCAAAATATTAAACACATCAAAATAATAAATTCACAATAGAAAACAATAACTAAAAATTAAATAAAATAACAAAAAGAAACAAAATAAATAATAAAAGAAATACATTCAACATAAAGCGTGAAACAACTCAAGTTAGAATTAAAAAGAAAAAACTATAAAAATAATTTACAAAATCAAAATTGAAATGAAAATAAATTAAAAAATTAAATAAAAACAATTGCAAACATGTAAAAAATAATAAAAACCCCCATAAATCCATATAATGGAATCAAACAAAAATGGAATAGATTTATTGAAAGTAGATTTCAAAATATTAAAGAAATGAAGCAAAAAATTAGTTACAAATTTAAAAATAGCTCACATTAAAAACAAACAAAAAACACTCAAAATTAGTTAGAAAATCTGTGGAATCATAGACTCGTGGAATGAGTCAAGGTTGGAAAGGAGCACAAGGATCATTTAGTTCCAACCACTGCCATGGGCAGGGACATCTCACACTGGATCAGGCAGGCTAGAGCCTCGTCCAGCCTGGTCTTAAACACCTCCAGGCATGGGGCCTCGGCCATCTCCTTGGGCAACCCATTCCAGGGCTTGACCGCTTTCATGGTGAAGAATTTCTTCTTCACTTCCAGCCTGAATCTTCCCATCCCCAGCCTTGTTCCATTCTCCCTAGTCCTGTAATTTCCTGACATGCTAGGATGTCCCTTCCCAGCATTCTTGTAGGCTCTCTTCAGATACTGGATGGTCACGATCAGGTCACCTCGAGCCTTCTTTTCTGCTAACTGCAATCATCGCAACAAACAACAGCGGAAGAATCAAGACCACGAGGACACAGCATTTCCCATGCAGTCGAACATCGATCACAACAACTGCTATGATCAGCTGGGATCAAACAGCACCACTCAGAAGAATGCACCACAGCACCATGTGAATTAGGACTGAATATTGTGGTTGCTTGATAACTTTGTATTCTCTCTTGTTAACTAAGTGTGCCTCTGAATGTAGACATCCTAGAGGATGCAGTTTCATCTTTACATTTTGCTCAGTAGAGATTATTAACAAACAAAAAAAAAAAAAAAAAGGGGGAAAAGAGAGAATACCCCAGAGCAAAAAATTAGCTCATGGCAACCCTAGAAATGCTGTAACCCTAGAGACATCAACCCTAGAAATGCTGTAACCCTAGAAATATTAACCCTAGAAAATGTTGTAACCCTAGAAACATCAACTTTGCAATGTGCTGTAACCCTCTCACCACAAGACAGCACGAACACGGCACAACTGTCATGAAAATGACAATCAGCAAACCTGCTTAGCACTGACAACAATGACGGTCACGATAAACCAAGATGTCAACAGAAAGCATCTAACTTATAACTGAGTGTCGTGACTGCTTTACTGCTGTGTGAACATTAAGAGATCAGAATCACTAGGATGAGCAAAAACACATTATTCAGTGTAATTTTATATTGGGCAATGCAATGAAGCTCTTTTTGCTCTTGCTGCTTGCCTGCAAGTTTTCTGTCTGTGAAGCTAGAGCCTGGCCAGATCTACCTTTACAGATGAAAGAAATCTTGCTACCATTAAACAATTCATGATTTTTGACCATCCTAGAGAAAATAAAGATGCAACATAATCCTAAAGCAGATTGTAAGAGACAGTGCTGAGGATTGCATTTGTGCCTCAATCTCTGTGTGCAATGCGTTCAGGCATAATCAAGTCTTCTCTGTCAATAAGAGGAGTGAAATGTAAAGATTGGAACTGTTAAGATCTAAGTTCTTCTTTACAATGTTTGTTATCTTTGACCATGTATTATGCCAACTCTGTAGAGCATTGTAACTAGTTCAACTTAAGCTTTGTGCCTTGTATGGGTTACATCAGTCTGTTAGACATGCTGCACTACAGAACTCTTGCTTTTGCTACACAGCTTAGCTTTACCTCGCTTGCTTCTGTGTTTGCAGTAGCATCTTGTATGGGATGAGAACAACTCCCATGACCAGATTGCTCACAAAAACAAAAAGGGGGATTTGTGGCAATGCCAGCGACGAGCAGGGTGAGCAATCTGGCAGTGCAGGCCTAGAGCCTGACATGGTGGTAGGCCATGCTCAGCATAAATGCAGAGTCAGCTAGCAGTGGAGCAAAACAGTGCTGTGCCTGCAGCATGTCACTAAAACAAGACACTGGTAGTTATAAACATGGACAGTTATCTTGGGACAACAGGACATGCACCTGCATCAACAAACCTTGTGTGTCGTTAGTAGTTGGACCAATCATCTGTAATAGTGCAATGTGTGGTCACTCCGAGGGAACCAATGGAGCTGTGCCAACAGGGCACTCCAAGCTTACATAAGTTGCAGCAGTTGCCTTGCTATGCACTTCTGCCTTTCCTGTCTCCTCTTCTTCTACACTTTTACTGTGCTATACTTGCACTACAGGCCTGCTCCATAGGCCTGCACCTCAGGCCTGCACCATCGGCCTGCAACACTGGAACAATAAAGGAACAATACTCAATCACATTGGTCAGTTGTATTGATTCCTATCTCCATCGCTGATAACCATACTGCTCTGCCTGGCCCTGCCTTGCAAAGCCCTGCCCTTCCCTACCCTGCCTTTCCCTGCCCTGCCCTGCCCAGCACTGCCCTGCCTTGCCCTTCCCTGACCTACACTGCCCTGCCTTGCCCTCGTCTACCTTTCCCTGCCTTCCCTTGCCCTGCCTTGCCCAGCACTGCCCTGCCCTGCCTTGCCCTGCCCTGCTCAGCCTTCCTCTGTCCTGCCCTGCCCTGCCCTGCCTTGCCCTGCCTTGTGTTGCCCTTTATTGCCCTGCCCCTCCCTTCACTTGCACTGCCTTGCTCAGCCCTGCGCTGCCCTGCATTTGCCTGCATTGCCCTGCCTTTCTCAGCCCTCCCCTGCCCTTTCCCTGCTCTGCCCTGCCTTGCCCCTGCTCTGCCCTGCCTTGCCCTGCTCTGCCCTGCCTTGCCCTGCCCTGCCTTTCCAGCACTGCCCTGCCCTATCCTACCCTGCCCCCCCCATCCTACCTTCCCCTGTCTTGCCCAGACCTCTGCAGCCCTACCCGGCCCTGCCATGCTCTGCCCTGCCCTGCCCAGCCCTGCCCGTGTCCTGCCCTGCCCTACCATGCTTTGCCCTTCCCTGCCCTGCCCTGCTTTGCCCTGTCCTGCCCTGCACTGCCTTGCCCTGCCCTCCTTCCCTTGCACTGCCTTGCTCAGCCCTGTGCTGCCCTGCATTGTCCTGCCTTGCCCAGCCCTGCCCATCCCTGCCTTGCCCATCCTGCCCAGTCCTGCTTTGCTCTCCCTGCCCAGCCCCGCCTAAACTTTCTTGCCCTGCCCTGCCTTCCCAAGCCCTGCCTTGCCCAGCCCTGTCTTGCCCTACCTTGCCCTGTCCTGCCCAGTCCTACATTGCCCTGCCCTTCCTGGCTCTGCCTTTGCCTTGCCCTGCCCTGCGTTACCCTGCCCTGCCATGCCTATCCCAAACCTGCCCTGTCCTGCCCTGCCTTGCCTTCCCCTGCCCTGCCTTGCAATGCCTTGCTCTGCCCTGCCCTGTCTGCCCTGCCTTGCCCAGCACTGCCCTGCCTGCCCTGCCCTGCCTTGCTCTGCCTTGCCCTGCCCTGACTGTTCATGCTTTCAGTTGCCCTGCCCTATTGTGCTCTGCCCTGCCCTGCCCTGCCCTGCCTTGCCCTGCCCTTGCCTGCCCTGCCTTGTCTAGCCTGGGCCTGCCTTGCCCTGCCCTGCCTGGCTGTGCTTTCCCTTGCCCTGCCCTGCCCTATTCTGCACTGCCCTGTCCTCCTTGGTCTTGCCCTGCCCTGCCTTGCCCTGCCTAGCCCCACCCTGCCTTGCCATGCCCTGCCCTGCCCAGCCCTGCCATGCCTTGCCTTGTCCTCCCTTGCCCTGCCTTG